>NW_028300923.1:0-102500 GCF_049000335.1 Polistes dominula | reverse complement strand
CAGACTACAGTAAGAACATAAAAGCAATGGAGCAGCTGAAAAGAACTACTCCAATTTCACAAACATATGAAGTTTGTTTACGCCAGAAAAATGCTTATCAAATCGATGTAACAAAGAAAAAGCTATTTAATATGTTAATTGAAAAATAACAAGCTTTAAATATTACTACCAAACAGGCCAGAGATGATGCAGATGTACATTTTATTGAAACGTCATTTAAAAAATCAAAACCTAAAAAAACTGCAGTTACAATAGGATATCCTATAATATATAGGATATCCTATAATAATTCTCCTATAAGAAAATATTAAATTACTTGTTATTTTAATTGCGCGTACACTATCCCATCAACGAGAAATTTTCTTTAAGAGGGGATATACATTTTGAAAAAAAATCGATTTTTTTTTATTGCATTTTCTAAAAGTATATCATTTCGAAAGTATTCTGTCAAAATTTCATAAAGATGTGACTTTTATTTATGGAGATATTGTAGATGAAAGAAATAATATGTAATTCTTTCTTTAATTTATCTCCTGTTTAAACGCGTTTTTCTCGAAACTATGTTTTCAAAGTCGGTGAGTAAGAAATCTCACAAGCAGCTTAACCGATTGCTTTCAAATTTTAATCAGTTATTAAAAGTATAATAGAGAACAGATTAAACGATCGGTTTTTTTATTTTTAATTAATTTTTTTTTTTTAAGCTGAGAAATAGGCGTTTTTTTGGTGAAAAAACAGAACTTTTTTTTTCAAAAGTGCGCTATTTTGTTAAAAATTAATATTTTGGAAAAGTAGATCGTTCAATCTGTTAAGACACTTCTATACAAGGTATTTGCATTGATTTGGTTTATTTCAGATGATCCAGTAAAGAGATTCTTTACTCACTGCAAACGATCTTTTTTTTTGGACACCACGCAGATTGGTTATAACTCGGTTGTGTCTAAATATTTTTATATAAAAAAATTACTGTATTATCTTCAAACATGTATATTTTGAACTAAAGATTATTCGTCAAAAAATATAAAGCCAGTTTTCCAAAAAAAAATCGTAAAAAAGCGTTTTTTTCGGGCCTCTAAAGGTATATCCCCCCTTAAAAGAGTCGGCAAAGGAAATGTAAAAACAAAAATATACTCATTCAAAAGTTTTGATAAGTATCCTTGTTCAAAAAAACACAATTTGTTTTTGCACGCATTAAGTGGCTGTAATACACTTCTGCGCTTTTCAAAAAAAGAGAAAAAAACGTTTTTAAAAGCATTTGAAAAACTGCCGAATTTGGATCAACTTGCAGCAGCATTTGAAGAAGAAAACAGTCTGGTTCAAAGATTATTTAAAAATGGAATTAAAATCTTGTTGGCTATAATACTCCAAAATCTGTGGACAGTATCGATCATTTTCGTTATGCAAAATACGTCAAGTCTACAAAACTGAATAAGCCTGTGCAGTTATCAAATATTCCACCAACAAGTGCATCAGCTCACGAACAATTTAATTGTGTTTATTATCCAGGTTAAACTTGGTTAGAGCATGATTTGGAACCCCAGGGATGGGGTTGGACAATACGTAAATAGACCACGGTCAGGCCGATTGAAAATATTAACAATAAGGGAGCGGCGCGAAATCATTAAACAAGTTGAAAAAAATCCATTTGTAAGTGTTCATGGTTTATCCGTTGACGTCGCAATATACTGGGGAAAGACAGTAAATCCACAAACAATTCGAAAAGTTACACATTCAGCTTACATACACGGCAGAACCGCGAGAAAGAAGCCGTTCATTAATGAAGTAAATAGACTAAAACAGCTTGTATTTGCAAAAGTGTACGCAAATAAAGACATAGAATTTTGGAAAAATGTCATATTTTCTGATGAAAGTAAGTTTAATTTATTCTGATCAGATGGAAAGAAATGGATGGAAAAAATCAGATGGAAGAAAGTACACAAGCCTCTCTTTAGAAACATTATTCAAAAGAATGTTTAAATGTATAAAGAAAATACGTAAAATTCAAAGTAATGTATAATGTTATATAAATTGTTGATTGATATTGTGCAGTATAAATTCAAGGAGGCATGTTGGAATATATGAATATAATACTGTACAGTACCAATAGTATGAGAGAGTGAGAGAGAGTGTGTTATAGATAGCAAAGGTACTTGGTCGTGTTAGTCTAGCCTGTAAGAGTGTGACAGACAGATATAGAAATAAAGATATAGAAAACCAAACAGAAATGATTCATATTATTTTTTTTCAAAAAGGATTAAAAAAAGAAATATACGTATTGGAAGCTATTCAATGACTTACGATGACCGTTTTCACTATTTTTAACAGTGCACGTATTATTACGTTCATTAGAAATATAATTCTGCACATTCAATCTAACGCCTTTTGGCATACACGAAATGCACGAACGCATTCTACTAAACTCTTTGGAACTTTCCTAATTTTTTTTTCTGTTTATTTTCACAAATTTTCGTTCTTGTTTACGGCATACTTTTTATTATTAAACAGATATGTTCTGACCAAAAGATTCTTCAATGAAAATTCCTCTGATCATTACTTATATGCTATGAAGTGGAGAATAAAGGATTAGATTAAGGTGTAAAATAAAACACGTGGTTGAGCCAAACAAAGAAACAATGCCTTTTTTTATTGGCTCGTCAGGGAAAAGCCTTGCGGCATAAAAACCCTGGATGCTGTTTAATTATAAAAATGAGAGTCCACCACGTGGTATTACCACGCGGGAAAATACCGTCGATATAAAATGTATATAATGGAAAGATCTCACCTCTCGCTCGCTTCGCTTACGTTCCTTAACTAACTTAACTTAACTCCTTTGATTTCGATATGTATTCACAGGCTTTCTATAATGGACTGGAAGAATGTCCTTTTGTACTGGCCCCGCAGGGCGTGCGGACTGGGTGTAAGAAGTGGGGAGGCGAGAGGTGGGGGTGACTAGAGGGGCGCTTTGGTAGTTACTAGTAGTTGATCGATGCTCACCATGAGTATCGATCGAGACCTTTAATCGATGGAGGTGGATGCGCGCGAATTTTGAATACTGCTAATTACCGTATGATCCTTTTGGATCGTACAAGATATATAAAAAATAAAGTCTTCTGGAGATGAAACAGCTACAATACTAAGTAAGAAGAGAAAAAGAGATAAACATATAGGATTGAGCCTGCGAGAGAATGAGACAGAATATAGCTATGTAGTTTTTCCTATTCTCGGTCTTCTCTGTATGCTCTGCTTCGTAGTATCGCTCCTGATTGTAATGTGTGTGTTTGTGTGCGACTACATACTACGAAGCGTGGACTTATATCATCTCGATATTAAGCCTGTATGTACATATATAGGAGCGATATAAGGGCAGAATAATAAACAGAGATGAGAAATAACAGAGAATAGAAGAGACATAAGAATAGAGAAAGACAGAAATAACAGAGATGTCGTGTGTAGGCGACAAAAGAATAAGGTACAAACGAAATCAACAGTCGAAATAAAAAAAGAAGATTTGTGGTCAGTCTTTGTAAGTTGTGTAAGTAAGTATGGAAGGATTTGAACGATATTAATGCTTTGTCTAATAAACCTATTTTTTTAAAAATATATCTTATCAGTAGGATTAAACTGGGTGTACGTTAACCTCGCACCTCTACACCAAACCCAATCTTACATGTGTATATATACGATATATATAAAATAAAAATGTAAAATAAAAAAATATATATATATGTAAGTTTGGGCTAGTCCAAACTATAGCGCGACACGTCAGAGGTCGTTCCTGCTTGACACTCATGCCAAGCGAGATACGCGGCCGTTCGCACTCGTCAGTCGGAACTGCGTGATAACAGCAGAAACCACGTTGAGATACGTGGGAGATTCATGGTGTCTACCGCCAAACAATATTATAATTTTCAATTGTACATTTAATAATTAGTTAATATTTATATATTAATAATTATAATCAAGTAAAGCTGTACTTGTTGTTGATTCAGGTAATCCTGCGTAAAATCTTGTATTATAATTATTCTAATCGCTTTTTGTATATGTATATAGTGTAAATATATTTCAGTTATTACTAGCATCAACCGCAGTAAAATTAATTGGTGACGTTGTTTCCAAATTTCGTAAGACAAAGGAAATTGTCTTATATATATATATATATTATATTTGTTTCTACCTACGGCTATCACATACGGCATTCAGTACTATCGTATAGAGAGATTCTCCCACACTGTTCTTAAAACATTTTTTTTCTTTCTAATTTCAAAGAATGAACCCTTGAAAATTATTTTACCTTCCTAAAATTTAATGTTTTACAAGATAGTGAAAAAAAGTTTTTTTAAACTTGAAAAATAAAGAAAAAAACCATTTAGTTATCAACTGTGAGAGTTTCTCACATTGCGTAAGTAAAGTCAGGCACAAAACAAAAACCTCCATTAGGATGTTTTCGTTTTATTTCAGCTGCCTCCGTAGTTTCTAGTTGCCATCTTGAATATATATATATATATAGATATACGAATACCTAGTATTTTACAAGTTGTGTTTACAAGTGTACCAATATTTTTAGATGATGATGACATTTATTACGTCCTCGTCCGAAATAAAATAATTTTTATTTTTTTACTTTACTCGTGGTAAAGTATCTCCACAAAATGCCCAGACAATTTTGAAGAAAAGAACTTTTAAAATTTCGCTTCTTCTTATCTTTATCTTATGTTTTTTTAAACATAAACTTTTATCAAGTTGCGTTGTAGCGTAAATATACCGTGTTCTTGCTTCTCACTTCGACGATTAGTGTTCGATTCTTTGTAGGGAAAGTTTTTGGGGAAAATCTGTGATGAGACATCCGGAATGTCATCTTGTAAGTTTAATTCGGTATCGGAATTTGAACTGTTGTAGAAATATTTGACCGCGTATAAAAGTATGACAAAATAGAGTGGCAAATTTATGATCAAGATATGAAAGTCTTGATCAAAAAATAAAAACTTAAATAATTGTAATGATAAAATAAATTCAAGAATAAACAGGATGAATCATATTTTCGTGTCTTACGTAAATGTGCGTATATAAAACAGAAGAGTAAAGCTACAAAAAATGTTTTTCTTTTTTTGGTCACCTTGTCATAGCGTGAGTACAAATATATGAGAAAGTGTGTGTGCGTGCGCGCGTGTATGTGCTTAACCGCAGTGGTTCTAACCCATGTTCCGCGAAATTTTATGAAAGTACCAGTGTATATTATACCTAATTAGTAAATATATTGTTAAAATTTGCAAAAATCAACGAGCTAAGATATAACACTAAAATTAACGAAAATACAATTTTAGAAAAGAGCTAACATAAAGTTTTTACTAATATTAAGTTTTTAAATTAATGTTTTCTTTTTTTATTTCCTATTTTTATTATTATTATCTCTATTACTTTTATAATACTTATAATTATATGTTAAAAATATGTTGTATTATATTATTTTCTGTATATTGTATAATCTATATAACTTCCAATATTAATAAAAGTTAAATGTTAACGCACATTGTTTCTTAGTTTTATTATCTTAATCGTCTTAATGATTTTGGTGTTCAGCATATTTTCCTTCCAATCAGAAAATGTTCAGTGACTTCGAAAAGGTTAAGAACCACTGGCATAACCGAAAACAACAAAACGATCATAACATCGAGTGTTAACTTCAAAGAAAAGGAAAGTTAAGAAAAAAGATAATGAAAAAAATGACAACAGACGATAAAGGGGGTAAAGAAGAGGTAGCTAAAATAAGAAAATAAAAATTGAATCATATTGCGTGTATATTCCGTTTAAAATAAATTAATGTCGACATTCCAGAGCGTGAAAATCAGACGGAAAAATTATTATTATTATAATTATATATATCTTTTATATATATTATAATATATAATATTTTATACTTTATGTATATATAAAGTTGGAATTACTCGCGCTTTTACAAGTAAGAAAGAGTAGAAAAGACGTTACGTGTATAGATCAGAATGGATATATAAATAAGAGAGACAAAGAAAAGAAAAGACGTTACGTATATAGATCATATTGAATATTTAAATAAGATTGATTTATTAGACTAAAAAAATGTGTGTAAAAAGTGAGGAATAGACATAATTGTCGTTTTTCTTTTCAGGTAATATTAAATTGTTCCTTTTTGTAAATATTATGTATAAGAAAATAAAGTTAATGTAGTAATAAATTCTTTTCAGAACAACTAATCGTGCTATTCTTGAACATTCTTTTTGAAACACTCCTATTTTGGTCTTATATATATAATTTACTATTTGATATACCGGTAGCCCTCCTGTAACACAGTATCCTATAACACAGTTTCCTTTCAAAAAAAACTTTGCCCAACAATGTACTTCTACAGCTGCGAAGAGGCTTGCTGTCTTAAAGATACAGTATTGCGGAAAGTATTTCTTTTCATCTCTTAGGCCTGAAAACAAAAGTCTCATAGAACACAGTTTCACACAACACGGTATTTTCTAGGAACCTATCAACCGTGTTATAGGAGGGTTACCTATATATATTATATACCTTACCTTATAAAATTTTTTATTGTTGCTCAGCATTTGGTTATTTCGAAAATCGTATATTATAATTTGTAATGAGAACAGCTTTAAATACTAAATAATACTTTTAACGAAAATGAATTTTATGATTATAGCAATATTCTTCAATTAAGTGTAATATTAATATGCACAAAAGAGCACCAAAAAATATGTAGGCCATGAGATAATAAAATGCGGTATGCAATGTGTTAAGAATTTTAATAAGATTCTTACCCTTTTTTGTAGTAGCTCTCGTGAATTGGACCTCTAGCACACACACATTTTCAATAACCAATAATAAAATAATACTAGTCGCAAGTAATATTTAATTTTACTAAAATATATTATCTCAAATTTGATTATCGTTAAATTTATACTTTTACATCATTGATAAATCTTGATTAAAAATTTCACAGATTTAATACAAAAGAATTACAGACCTACAAACGAATCAAATGGCACACTTCGCTTTCTAATCTTAATTATAAACCTATGCTTGTCCCCACCAGTAAAGCCAGATCGCGGAACATTTCTACCCCTTCTCTCGAGTCTTCCACGCCTCGCACACAACAAAATTTACGTGTCAGTGTGTCGGAAAATCGTAAGAAGCCGAGGAAGGCCGAGATAGCTGCGTGACAGAGGAGAAATAATACCCCTACCACGCGCGTCGAGAAATACATGGACATAAACACATTGTTTTACACATTGTTCAAATGTGTATTGTTTTTCATTAAAGTGAAAAAAGGATTTTTGCTGGAACAACTGCAATGTTTTTGTAATTGTATAAATTAATATAAATTATAATAAATAAATTAATATAAAAAAAGGATGTAAAAAAATATATTAAGTTCTATTTAAAAAAGTGCAACTGCATCAGCGGGTGCATCGAAGCATTTTCAAAAAAACTAAGGTCATAGAAAGTTGACATTTGTTTAACATATAACTTTTTTTTATGATTTTTTTCTATTGTTACTTAAAAAAAAGTTATTACCCGTCTCCGTTACTAGAATCACCCTGTAGAGGACAAAAATTCGTTATATTTGTTCTCTCTATTCTTTTATCACCGTAGAACCGTCTCTCTTTTCAAAACCCTTTATTTATTCTGTTTATTGTACGTATTTATCACGGTATAACCGTCTTTCTTTTCAAACTTTCTAATTACTATTATGTTTATGTTATCACATTTAAATTAAAGAAAATATATTTTGAGACAGTTGTTGTAGCGGATTTACGTCGTTTCTAAGAAATTTTTAAATCAGAAACATTAAAAATGACAACCGGTCGAATTGATCGGTCGGTATATATAGGTATATCACACCTATATATCAAAAATATGGAAGCGGAAAATCAAAATAATTCATAATATTATGAAATACATGAATTTAGAATAAATCATAACATAATTACAAAATGTTAAGTAAAATTTCCAGACAAAATCTTGTTAACAAATGATACAACCGATCATTTTGACCAGTCGGTAGTTCTAGTGTTAATATATCAATTGTTCAATAAAAATTGTATAACCTCTTACCGAATACATTCCGCACTGATATATCCCTGAGAGATTGATAGGAAAAAGGTAAATTACTCATTTTTGTATTATTCTTTTGTCTTGTTTATTAAAAAAAAAATTAAATATTACTACTATTAATAACAAAGTCCTAACAATGCACTTAATCAAACTATTATAATCTCGTCACCATTGAAAAATAATTATTCATTCAGTACTGCTATCAAAGATCGCGAAACAAACCACTTTTCGTATAAATCATTTTAGTTAGCACCGGAACCCCTAGTGGACGATAGTAGGTACTAAACGCGATAACGGTACAATACTGTAAAAGATGGGTATAATACTATCAAAAAATACAATATTTTACGTACTATCATCCATTGATTGTCCCGATGCTAAGATGATTTTTTTATTTGAAAAATGGTCTTGTAATATTCTATACATTTCTACATTCTTCATTCAATTTATGGAATTTATTTAACCGCTTACTTTAGATTTCTCTAGGACCTATTGAAATAAATAATTTTTGATAAGAAACCATTTAAAAATAAAAAGAAATTTTAATGTCCTATCTTTAAATCCTTCATTATCCGACAAAATTGATAAATAGACTAATAAAAAAAATGCCTAAAAAAAAATATCATTAAAATATTTAATGTAAATATTTAATTAATAAGGAAGAATCTTAACACAATACGTGCGGTGGCACCACGTTAGTGTCATGCGGAAATTATTAAACAAACGTCGATGGGTCGTTTCATTTAAAAGATAAACACTAATATATATAAGTATCCAACCAAATATAAATAAATAGATAAAAATAATTCGATTAGTTGTTTTCCGCGTCCAAATAATAAAATATATAAAAACTTGGTATTGTAGGGAAGTTAAACAGGTAAAAAGAATCAGAACATATTTGTTTTTATCCTGTTGAAGGTTTCGTCTTTTTATTAGGACTTCATCAGTAACTCGATCATCAATGTTTCGACTCTTTCATGAATTTCTAAAACATATATGTAAGATTTATTTAAATTTAAAAATATAAGTATTTATTATAATAGAACAAATGTTTAATTATTAAGGTTTAATATAACAATAAAGAGATAGAAAAGGAAAAAAAGTAAGTAACAATAGTTAGAAATCTCAAGTACACTCGTATTACACTCTTTCACTCACAAATAGTCGCACCGAATCAAGAAAACGAAGACCGCATTCTTCGCCGCGCTTATATACACATTCACCCAATCAATGGTCCCAATCACTTCCGTCAATCATTCTCGAAATCTCCAGACTATTCCCGACCGATTAAACAAAAGACCTTTTCCTGATTTCCGGTTCGGGAATATTCGAGAGACTTCGGGGTGCACGCTCGCTTTTCTTTCTTACTGGACACACTCATATTCATACTGCTGCGCGCACTCACACTCATATCCATATCGCTGCGCGCACTCACACTTATACCGATATCGCTGCGTGCACTCACACTCATATCCGTATCGCTGCATACTCTCACACATCTTTCACATTCATCAATTGTTTTCACGCACACTATACACTCTCACTCTTCGTCTTTCTCTCACTCTCACACTCGGCCGTTCTGACAAACATATCTGTCCTCAGATATACGATTAGCTTTAACCGTTTTCGTTACACATTTTTTCTGCCTCTTGAGTCCACGGTTTCATCGAATCGGCTACAGTCGATGCTATATATAGATCTTCATGTTCCCCCACTTTCCGCACCATATAACGATCGCTCCTTAACACCGTAATTACCTCATATAGTCCTAAATATTTCGGGTGTAATTTCAATCCCGGTCCAAATTGCGTTCGTCGTATCGCAACCAAATCTCGTTCTTTATATCGCATAGCGGCAGTTCTCTTTTTATTGATCAATCTATGGTTTACCATCTGTGCTTTTAGGACATCTTCTTTCGTACGTCTCCAACACCTCTCATGTTCTTCTTTCGTGGATTCAATCTTGACTGTTTTTTCAATTTCTTCTGGAAATACTATTGCAATTACTAAAGGTTCTTCAAGTTTACCTTCAGCTACATCCATCATTGACATCTCCTCCTTGATTTCTTCCCTTGTTATCTTTACCAAATCGACAATTTTCGTTTCTGGTTTGATTTCCATTTTCTCTTGAATTTTTCTAACAGGTTCCGATATCACTCCTTCTCTAATCACCATCCCTTCATGTACATCTTCTTTAGGTTCCTCTTTGACTACCTGTTCTATGATCTCATCCTTGACTGGGGACACAATTTCTTCTTTTTTACCGAACCCTTTACACTTTTCAACTTCAGCACTAGGTAATACACTTTCAGCACTCTCTTCCGAACATTGTGTTATCTGTTTCGCGTGTTTATGGTCTTTTACCAACGGTTTCGCTTCTTCCACACTTGCAATATGAGACAGATCCATTTCGCTACGGTCGTTAAACGCATTGATTTTAAAGATTTCGTGTACCTCGTTGTCTGTCTTCGCAACCGCGTTCGCGTCACTAATGGAAACTTTACCGGCGTCTATCGTTACATTCATCTTCCGCAAAAAATCATTGCCTATTAGTAAATTATGATCTAAAAGAGCATCGGAAACTATGTGAACTTTGATCGGATACATTTTCTTATCGATAATAATACTCGTTTCTACCACACCATATGTTTTAATTAGATCAGAGCCCACACTTTGAAAACGCAAAATCTCTTTATTTAATTTCGGTGTGCCTACCTTAAAATATTGTTCTGTCGTTATTAAACTTATGTCACTACCCGTGTCTATTAGCGCTGTAATTATATCGTTTCCCATTTGCACCTCTTTTACACACTTCCGTTTGGTTTCCATACTCACACCACACACTTTCTCCGACGCGTCCCGTTGCTTCTCGTTCTTCTGACAAGCTGTCGAAATATGGCCGAATTCATTGCACTTAAAACACTTTGTTCCTTTATCTTTAAGTGGACAACTCCGTCTCTGATGGTTCAACCCTCCGCAACTAAAGCAGCGTTCACCGTTGGTTTCCGACGGTGGTCCGCGTGACTGCTTCCCCTTCTCGTTGATAACATGTGTCCCTTGCGTCTTTGTCGTTTTCGTCTTCTCCTTCATTTTTTCTTTCATAACTTCATATAATGCAATTTTCTTCTTTAGTTCTTTGATCGTTGTAGCTCCGTACAGAATTGTTTTATTTATTTCTTCGTCTTGAATGCCGTCGATAATATATTGTATCGTAGATGTTTTATCGACACCTGCTTGAACGGCAATTTCACACATCTCATAAATGTACTCTTGATAGGTTTCATCTGCTTTTTTTTGTCGTCTTCTAAGTGTCTCATGTACCTTATATGTGTTTGTTACTTCCATGAATTCCTCTACTAATGCCCTCTTCAGTTGTTTCCACGACTTACAACACTTTTCATACCGCACGAAAGATTTCGCCGGTCCTCGTAATAATCGCTTACAATAGATAATCTTTTGTAAATTACCCCACTGGCATATTTCAGCCATCTCTTCAAACTCTCTTAACCAGCATTTAACGCTAGTTGTTCCGTCTCCACTAAATGTGTTGACCGACTCTTCAACGTCTTTAAAAGACAACATCTGCATTGCCCTTGCAGAAGTTTCTTTTTCATTGATGATAGATTCTTCGTCTTCGGTATCATCATCCTCTGAATCCTCTTCATCATCATCGTCATCTTGTTTTTTATTGTTAGCTGCTCGTAAGCGTTCCGCTAACTCCTTCTTTCTACCCTTTGAGCTTAAGCCCATTCTCTTCAAGCTGGCTTTCAGCTCCAGGTACTTCATCTGATCGACGTCTGGCTCTGCTGCCACAACAGTCGTGTTAGATACATCTTCTTGTGATGTCCCCCTTGATTCCATGATGCACTAGACACTTTAACACTTCCAACTAATAATTACTTACACGCTCATGAAATCGATTCTATCCCGGACGAGCCCCCAAAAATGTAAGATTTATTTAAATTTAAAAAAATAAGTATTTATTATAATAGAATAAATGTTTAATATAATAATAAAGAGATAGAAAAGATAAGAAAAGCAAGTAATAATAGTTGACACACTCGAATTACACTTCTTTCACTCACAGATAGTAGCACCGAATCAAGAAGGCGAAGACCGCATTCTTCGCCGCGCTTATATACACATTCACCCCACCAATGGTCCCAATCACTTCCGTCAATCATTCTCGAAATCTCCAGACTATTCCCGACCGATTAAACAAAAGACCTTTTCCTGATTTCCGGTTCGGGAATATTCGAGAGACTTCGGGGTGCCCGCTCGCTTTTCTTTCTTACTGGACACACTCATATTCATACTGCTGCGCGCACTCACACTCATATCCATATCGCTGCGCGCACTCACACTTATACCGATATCGCTGCGTGCACTCACACTCATATCCGTATCGCTGCATACTCTCACACATCTTTCACATTCATCAATTGTTTTCACGCACACTATACACTCTCACTCTTCGTCTTTCTCTCACTCTCACAGTATTTTTAAAACGAAATATGAAAAAGTTTGAAAGATATCTGTAAAAATATAATCATTGATTTTTCTTGGCTTCTCACTAAATATCACTAATGCTATAACCCTTTCGTTTCGTGCGCCGAATATATCCGGCATCAACGCGATAACTTGTGCGAATGAGCGTCGGATACATCCAGCATCCATATGATGTGTATACAAGTACCATCAGTGGTCAATGACAAATTCTTCGTTATCAGCAAAACATTTCGAATTGATTTTATTGACATATTGGATTAATCATATATTACACCTACTCTTTGGTGTTACATCAAAACTACATCCTAAATTTCTATCAGATTATTTTATTACTAATATAATTTTGTATAAGTGTTTTCATATTAAAAATGTGATGAATACGTGCTGTATTAGAGCAACAATTATTTTATTAAGCATAGTAATTATTTAAGACTTAAAAAACGTATATACAAAAACCACGCGCCCTGTGCACATTTCTGGCGAGTGCTTCCGTACGGTGACGACACTTCGGCGGACAGGACAGCCGAAGTAAAAGGTTTAAAAATATTTTTTTTTTAATTTCCACCTTTTTTCATGGTATCGATACATAATACTATCTATATTCTTAATACTATATATATAAGGATGTACAATAGAAAGAGTGTGAGAGAGAAAGAAAAAGAATACAATACATTTACCCTTCAGTCATTTGTGAAATTCTACATAGATTTCTAGTAAATTATCGAGTCGAAAACTAAACAAAAATAGGCGGAAAAAAAACAGCCAAACATTAGACACTTTCAAAGATAAACAGTGCAGTATTTCATACCCTTTCTGTCTTTCAACGAGTTAACATATACGAAACTAAAAAGTATAAATCTATTTAATAAATTTGTTTATAACGTTAACATGTCCTAATTTTAATACATTAAAAAGTATTTCATTGCATAGAATGGTAAAAAGAAATGTTACTTATATTTTCGGTTACTCTTTATTGAGTTTGCTGATACAATAATTGTTTTATTTAGACAAATTTAAAGAAATTTAATTAATATTTTTACTAATTATTATTATAATTTAATTACTAATATCTCTTTATTGTCTTTCAAAAATACAATATCGTTCGCGTATGTTAACAGTTGCGTTACGCCGTTCAACTGCAACCATCTTTACGTTTCAGCAATTTTTTGATAGCACTTTGAGCCCCTGTTTTAAACCGCTATGCTTGATAAATGTTTCCTACATTATATTGCCTATTTTCACTTTACTTCTAGTTTCCTTTAAGCAAACATCAATAAAGTTAACCAATTTTTTTGGTATCCCCTGTCGTATTGGAATTTCAAACATTTTATCCATTTTATTAAATCAATCGCACTTTTAAAAACGATATACAGTTGGTGTAACGGTTAATCAGATTCTCATTTTTTTGCAAGATTTGCCGAATACTAAAGATCT
Source organism: Polistes dominula (assembly GCF_049000335.1). NCBI lineage: Eukaryota > Metazoa > Arthropoda > Insecta > Hymenoptera > Vespidae > Polistes > Polistes dominula. Next base: position 88,467 of record NW_028300923.1, on the reverse strand, counting down.
GGTCAGTACTTAATATATTTCTACTAAATAGTACAATCTTCATTAATAAAATATTCAAAAGGATTTTATCATCGTCACTAGGATTGTAATTGTAAGAAAAGTGCATATTAAAAAAATCTACAATAACTCATATAATTATAAATTACATTTATTAAAATAGTATAAACAAATGATTCTTAGTTTATAATTTTGATCATATAATTGTCCTTAATATTATAATTAAATAAATCCGCCACTGATGATAAAATGTATGTATGGCCAAGCCTTCCGAAACATTGAGGATATTCTTCATGTTCTTGAAAAATTGGATAACTCTGCGACTTTCTAAAACAAAAGTAATTATTAAATAGTTTGATAGATATTATTATATAACATTTTATTGGTATACCAAACACCTTGTGTGCTGTAGAACATTTTACAAATTGCTTCCAAAAACTGGTGTTTTTTGTCAAATCGCTTGTTTTTTGCACAATAAATTTGAAACAAGACTTGATTCTGATCTTGATATTACAGAAAAAATATCTGCTGCCATGAATTTAAAAAAAGATCAAGAGAATACTTTAGCCTTGGAGATAGAAACTAATCGTTTGGCCAGAAGAAAAGTTCCTTTTGCAATAATAACTTCAGAGCAATTAACTGACTTTCAAGAATTATCAGAGCAAGAACTCAAAATTCTTTTCACTGGATCATATCAAATGTCTCAAGCTGTATCGTATTTAGCTGAGATGATGGATGGAAATGGAATAATCACATTCAATTATTTAAAAATTACACCTAATATTATAAAGTTTGAAGTCAGATCTCGACATATTAATTCGAAGACATATCGTTGTTTTATTGAATATCAGCCAGATAAGAACGATATTTCCGGAATAACGCGATATTGTTGTGATTGTGCAAATGGTAAACGCACTGTTGGATGTTGCTCTCACATTGCTGCTATCATATATTATTTATCTTATGCTCGATATTTGGCGAAAATTGTAACACCTGCTGAGATCCTGAGTCGCCTGTTCATCGATGAAAAAATTAGTGTCGTAGTGAATGAAGACAGTGATGAAGACTAATATAGTTACATCTTTTATTATAATTTTTATTTTGGTTGCATAAGATTTAGAATAATATCTAACCGTATAAAGAATATATAAGTACTATCTTTAAGTGTATTTTCAATAATCAATAACCCTTCTAATTACGTTAGACGGAATATATCTTAATTGTTTTATAATAATCTTTATGTTTATTTCTGGCAAGGTGTATTTTGAGTAAAAAAATATTTTTTCAAATTTTTTGTTTACTGAAAAAAAAATATAAGTTAGGTAAAACTTAAGATTTAAAAAAAAAATGAGTTTTTAATTTTTTTCATAATGTTCCACCACTTCAAAAAATCCAAGAAAATTCCTGAGTAGAAAGGAGTACAAAAGACATTTTCTGAAAAATTTTGGTGAGTGACCTAATCCAAAAAAGCTAAAAAAAAAATTTTAATTTTCTTTCGTCCGTCAAAAATCGGCTTTTCGTTAAAATATTATGATCACATTTTTTTTCATGTCTTAGACTCCTGAGAACTAGAAAAAAAATCATCATTGATTAATTTGGAATTTAACTATAAAAAAAAAAAAATAAAATAAATAAAAAACAGGTTTTTTTTTTAAATTTCGAGAACCGTTTGAGTAAAAGAGCTAAAATTTGGGGTGAATTATTTTTATTCGACACCAAATCGATCCCCCAAGTGCGAGTCCAAAAAACAACGGGGCAGATTTCCCATACTTATCCGGCTATATACCCTTTGATTGTTTTCGGATTTGTATGCACAGTGAGTATTGCAGCAGTACGATGTTCTTAATATTTTTCTTATTTTAATATTGTCTTTTTAAATATTAGAAAATTATAATGAAAAATATCAAAATTTCCTATTGTTTTTATTTTATAATATTATTAGAATAATTGTTGATTATAATTATATAAAAACATTCTCATGTACACATTTTATTTAAAATGAATACATCTATTTAAAAAGTGAAAGAATCTTCGGGGTTGTAATTCATGAGTCACAAATGATTCTATATCTATAGATAGAATTTTCTACAGTATTGTACCCTGACCCTTTTAACCTTTGTTCGTTAGTTATCTATATAAATAAATAAAGCTAACTTTCAGAAACTTTTATTAGTCATTTGAGCTATATGTAATTTTTAAGTTTATAAACAATTAAAAGACGAAACAATTTACTTTGAATCATAAGTTCGTACCTTTGCCCTTTTCTTATCCTATACCGAGACCCATATAAGCGCCCTTTTTACCAGTTTCTCTTTCAGTATATTTTACTCTCTCGTGTAACGAGTATCTAATTGTTTTATTTTTCTCTCTCTGAGAATAGATCTATTTTATTATAATAAAAAACAATTTTATAATTATTACAACTTTGTATTCGTATAGAGGATACGCGCAATGGGTACGTAAAAACTATATATACAAGTGGGATTCCCTTTCTCCTGTTAGTCTTCAGAACGGATGTCTAATCAAAGAAAAGGAAGGAATTTCGCGATGTTGTCAAAGGTTGACATAGAAAGACAAAAAACCCTCTTCACGGATATGCAATATTGAATATAAAGAAATAAGTATACGAAATAATTAATGGTATAATAAAACGTCTTTTCTTTTTGGCCGCTAAACGATGAAAAAATCTCGCTCGCTTTTCTTTGATTACAATTTTGATAAAAATTGATACAATCGCTTTCTTAAACGTACAGTTGAAATAACGCCAATATTTTTCTTAAACTTTTAACAAAATTTCTTTAGTTTACTGTCTTTATTCTAAAAGATTCGTCGGAAGACTGAGCTATTCCTTCCTTCTCTATTGGTGATAAAATTGTGAAATTTTCTCGCTGTTTCATTTTTTTATCTGTTAACTACTTAAATCGATCGTCTCGCTGATGTTATTCGTTAAAGTGATAATCTATTAGAGATTCTTTAATTAGAATATCAAATGATTCTTCTGTTATCTTTTCTTCATGTATCATCATTATTTCGCGTTTTTTTCCGTAGGTTCCACTTCAACCGGTGCTTATACTTCTTCTGATAATACTACTGCAGTTACTACAGGTTTTTCAAGCTCACTTCCATCCATCACTGGTATGTCTTCTTTGATTTCTACGGAAGATTCCACTACAACTGGTGTTTATACATCTTCTGAAAATACTACTGCAGTTACTACAGGTTTTTTAAGCTCACTTTCATCTATCACTGATATGTATTCTTTGATTTCTTTTATTATTATCATTTCCAAATCTTCGATAATATCTGTTTTTAGTATCTGGTTCATTTCTCTTCACATTCTCACACCCACCATACATATACTCTTAACATATTTTTGGAAATTAAAACACACACTCTTACGACGAAACATGCAAATTAATTTAACAAAGGTTTTATGAATGTGACTTTTCACAGAAAATTATCTATTGATTCTCAGAAATTATATAAGGACCGAAAAAAATTAACAATTATAAAAAAATATTCTTTAAAACATTAAAACAACAAAAAAAACTTTAAAACATGCTTATATATTCTATAAAACAGAATCCTACAATAAAATATGACCGGAGCTTAATGTGTTAATATAATTCATGTGCATATTTTATCTACCTTGTTTTAGTACATCATATTATGAAAGATATCAAGTTTATGTGTGTGTTGCAACAAATGCCTAAAAAACAGAATAATCGAATGTATTTCTAATATAAATTTAAATGTTCCAAATCAATATATGTTCTCTTTTCTTATTTACCTGCAGTTTTATATTGCAAAGAGTTTTTTTAATATTGATTTCGTTTTCTTTACAGAACAACCGCAAAACTACATACCGATCGACTACACGTCGGTTTCCGCAATAATGATAATAGTGTTTAGAGTTTTAATTTGTTGGATTACTTCTTATTTTGTATTAGGAGCCATTACTTCTCTCTGGAGGAACCTTCGATCGAAACCTGATGAAACTTTGCCTTTATATTATAAAAAAACAGTTTAAAAGACGGTCGACCCATCAACTCATATTTCACTTTCAGTACAAAAAAAAGTAAAGTATCTATTCCGTTTTTGTCTCTTAAAACGTCCTACAGCACACAAGGTGTTTGGTATACCAATAAAATGTTATATAATAATATTTATCAAACTATTTAATAATTACTTTTATTTTAGAAAGTCGCAGAGATATCCAATTTTCAAGAACATGAAGAATATCCTCAATTTTTCGGAAGACTTGGCAATACATACATTTTATCATCAGTGGCGGATTTATTTAATTATAATATTGTGGACCATTATATGATCAAAATTATAAACTAAGAATCATTTGTTTATACTATTTTAATAAATGTAATTTATAATTATATGAGTTATTGTAGATTTTTTTAATATGCACTTTTCTTACAATTACAATCCTAGTGACGATGATAAAATCCTTTTGAATATTTTATTAGTGAAGATTGTACTATTTAGTAGAAATATATTAAGTACTGACCAGATCTTTAGTATTCGGCAAATCTTGCAAAAAAATGAGAATCTGATTAACCGTTACTTTATTGATGTTTGCTTAAAGGAAACTAGAAGTAAAGTAAAACTAGGCAGTATAATGTAGGAAACATTTATTAAGCAAAGCGTTTTAAAACAGGGGCTCAAAGTGCTATCAAAAAATTGCAGAAACGTAAAGATGGTTGCAGCTGAACGGCGTAACAGAACTGTTAACATACGCGAACGATATTGTATTTTTGAGAGATAATAATACGATATTAGTTAATAATGCTGAACCCTAATAAACAAAACAAATAAGCTGTTGCTAATGTCAGGTTTTTAAAACTATAGTCGTGGGAATGTAACAATTATATTTACGTTAGTCAAAATAAATTAACCAAATTTTTTATAGTAATTATCGTTAAAAATAGCAATAAAAAAAATTTTTGAATATTTTACTCTTATTTCCAAGATATTATCGTCAACTTATTGTTTAAATTTATTCAATTTCATCTTACCTAATCACTGTTTAGTAAAGGATGGAAAACTAAATTTAAAAAGTCCAATTAAATGTAAATTGTAATTTATTATCGTAATTTTCATTTTTTACAAGTCTAGATATTTTTATAGCATAAGTAGAGTTATAAAAAAAAATAAATAATAGATTTGATAAAAATAATAAAGTCATTAATAACTTATGACACGTTAGAGTGTTTACAAAGTTTTTTGTCGTCAACTTCCGCTCGTTTTAAGTACGATTAATTAAATTTACTAAGAAATAAAAAATAAAATTTTCTACTTTCAGTCTGATTAATCAATTTAGATGATTTTTCAGAAAAATCATTGTTTGAGACAAAATATAAAAAAAGCAAATTTCTATTCAAATAAAAATAGTTATAAAAATATAGAAATAAAATAGTTTAGCATTTTTCTCTGAATTACATTCAATTTGTTTGTATAACTTCGAATAATTTTAACAATCAAATCCTTGGTCAATCGAATGCTCTAAAAAGAAATAAAAAGTTGTACTTTTTAAAAGCTAATTTATTACCACAAAAAGTTTATTCTCAACAAGTACACACTGCATACTGAATCAAATACAAATAATACGTACTAATGTTTACTGTTATTTTGCTTTTTACACAATTTGACATGGGAATATAAAACAAACTGCAAAAGCTCTGACAATTAGTGATTTCACATTGAATATTTATAATTACTATTATTATTAATTAGCATTAGAAACTCGAATTAAATAATAACGCGAAAATATTAATAGATAATATGCAAGATCGGGGACTGCAAATAACCAAGGAAAAAACCAAATATATGGTATCCGATAGAGTTTAGAATATGATTAGTACTGGAACTTAGGTCGTCCGGGATAAAATTTTCGAACAAGACAGCAACTTTAGGTATTTAGGATCGATCATAAACCAGACGAGCGAGATTAACGAAGAACTTTAGAATATTTAGGACCTTTAGGGACTTAACTTTACCTTTTAGGAGTTTTAGAAAAATTAGTATTAAATTATTTATTTCGCGAATATTACAATAAATAATAATGAAATACATAGAATATATAATAATTTTATTGTCTGAAATATGAAAAAAAAAAAGGATGACCAGATAACTCAGAGAAAAAGAATAAGAGAATACTATGGAATAAATGAGGAGGAGCTGACAAATTCCATTCAAAAGCAAGTAAATTACTGTTATATATTTATTTTGCTTCTTTATAAAATATATTTGATTCATAAAGACAAAATATGTCAATTACATTCGATTTTTATATGTTTTTATAAAAAATATCCAAAGACATGTACTGACCTATGCATATAAGATAATTATATTATTAATTGTAATACTTGCGTATTTAAGGAGCCTATAGTAATGTTACAATAAAATAAAAACATTTTGAAGATGTTGAACGCCCAGCGTGAATCGGTGGAGCTTACCACGGCGCTGAAATTTGAGACTCGTAGTGTACACAGTTCGATAAGCTGACAGAGCGATACGATTCAATGCATTTTTTAGATTTTTCGTTATTTAGATCTTTATTTAGACGAGAGTATTTAGAAAGATAAGTTTGTGGTCCAAAGAATAAGGATGAGATATGTTATAAATAATAAGGGTTTCGAAGTTCAGCAGGGGGGGGGGGGTATAGAGTTGAGAAAACATTTCTAGACAATATCTTTATTAGATCACTCCTTGCATTTTACCAGAACCGTCGTTCAGTCAAGCATTATTTTCCATATGTTTTTCGTAATGTCTTTATTTCGTCATTCCTAAAATGTTTATTAGCAGCGCAAGAATGTAGATTAAAACGGGAAATTGAAAACCATACTAACCAAAAAAATTTTATACCTGAGTTTCAAAAAAAGGATTATTTATATTTACTTTGTTTCTGACGAATTATATTTCTTTTGATAAACATCCTACGATTTTTGTGTCCATTTGTAACTGTCGAATTTAACATTCCATTTTTATTGCTTGAATTGAAAAAATGTACTTTTTATCAGCTATTTCACCCAGAGACAATACCTTTATTATCTATGGTAATAATATTATAATAAATAAATCCTACAATTATCTTACTCTTGAAACTGTGCATTCGTCTCATTGTCTCGAAACTTAGATTTTTAAAGGTTTCACTTCTAACACGTGTGATTTACTCACATGTTTTTTTTTTTAAACTCAAGTAGATGAATTTTTTCTTTCACTCTTTTCACCCTTTCTTTAAATTTAAGAAATCTTTATCATGGGTTAGCACACACAAGTATTTCTTTCTGTGTGGGAATTAATACCTGTAGATGCTGTTAAAGAAGAGGACAATTGTCGTATTTTTTTCGTTTTATCGAGTTTTGAAATACAACGATTTTTAAATCTATTATTAATTTACGTTGTTTTTTTAATAATTTATTAATTTAAAAAAAAATTTTTTTCTTTTCTTTATTTTTTTCTATACATTTAAAATAAGGTATAATATTGTATTTTTATTAGAAATATAATAGCAAATTTTATTTGTTTGTGTCACGTGTCCAGTTTCTTCTGTTTAAAAGCTTTTCTATTTTATTGAAAAATTAGTATTATTTTCCTAAATACGCAAACAATATAATTAAAAACATGTCTTTGGATATTTATAAGAAAAATATTCTACAGGGTTTTGTCTAATTCTTTTTCTTTGGTGTATCTTGTAATCATTTTTTTTTTTTTTGTAAAATATTGCAGACAATACAATTATTATATTCTATACATTTCATAATTATTAATGATAATATTAGCAAAATAAATAATTTAATATTAACCACGCGCACGGTACAAATTTCTGGCGCTTGCTTTCGTACGGTAACGACAATTCGGCGGACTGGACTCTTGAAGCGAAAAGGTTAAATATGGCGCGGGTCCATCTCGTAACCTTTTCGTTAGAGTCATTCAGTGTCGATAGGGCTGAGTACCTGTTAAATCGCTTCTAGACTTCGGTATTCATGACTAGGGCTTATCTGAGACGGGGATAGTAGCCACACTGCGGTGTGGCTCCCATGAAGGGCGAACCGTCTTAATCATAACAAAGAACAAATATGGCTTATTTTACAAAACAATGAAATATTATGAATACGATGCAACCACGCAGCAGGACGGAGAGTTTCTCCAGTTACCAAAGCATCACTAGCAGCTGTAGTGATCTGGTGGTGAGACCCGAGGAAACAACAAGGACTGCCGCTACTGAAGATAGGATGGAAGCGATGCCTGAACTACTCGCTAAGATAGATCCAGTGACGCAGAGTATGCTATGAGAAATCGCCAAAATGGAAGAGGTTGCCAGCTTCCTGAAGGTGATCTCAAAAAATGACAGTGAAGGCATAAGACACCTTAAGAACTACATACGTGAGCTTCAAAACACAAAGGAAGAGACTGGAAAGGTGATTAAGCAGCCCAGGACTGGCAAGAGGACAAGGACCCAAGGAGACAGTCTAGAGGTCGTAGTCGTAGCTACTAGTAAGAATAGGGTGTCCACAAACAGGGTCCCGGTGATCACGGTCACGGAGAACACGACGACCCTAGTTGTCAGACCTGTGTCCTGCCCGGAACAGTCCTAGGAAAAGACTTGAGCCGACGAAGACAAGATTTCAGAATTCTCCCCTGTCGAGCTCACAGCAACGGTGACTCAGCTCGCGGCGGGACCAGACACCATTTCGGTAGAAGTCTTCGGAATGGTGCAAAACTAAGCCTGGGGATCCTTCTTAACCTGAACAACACGTGCTTGAAGGAGAAGGTTTTTAGCATAGACTGGAAAACGGCCTGACTGATCCTCACCGACAAAGGAAAGTGAGAGGACCCTAAAGCGCCGTATTTTTATAGACCGTTGAGCTTACTGAATACTCTTGGCAAGCTCTTCGAAATACTTAGATCCAACAGGCCGTACAGGCAGATGGGGGACTTAACGACAGACAATACAGCTTTAGAAAGGGATAGTTGAGAATGGGCGCGATCAAGAGGGTAGTGGATATGTTCGACAGAGCACAGACTAAACACTACAAAGACAGGCCAGTAGTACTCCTGTCCACACTAGACCTACAAAACGCCTTCAACACAGCGAGGTGGGCAAAAATCGTGCAAGCATTCTCAAATGTCTTCCCAATGTCGCCCTACCTTCTCCGTGTCTTAAAGAAAAAGATAAAGAAAAGTGATTTAAAATGTCAATGAGAATTACTTTAATAATTCTCACATTACGGAGAGGAGGGGGGGAGATATAAAGAAAGTATACTTTTTATATTTTGAATTAGCCGCGCTTTACCAGCTCAATGCACCTTCTAGTCGAGTTGTTAACCAGTTAAGTGTGTCCAACGCGTATAAACATTTTTTGAATCTTAGATGTTCGCTTTTAAAAAAGTCTGGATATTCTCAAAATCAAAGTCAAAGTGTTAGACAAGAAAAGATAAAGCATAGCTAAAAGCTTATAAATCAAAAATGTTTTTATGGTAGCAGTAAATAAAGATTATTTTTCTGCAATGCAAATTTTGTGGAAAAGAGAGTAACAAGAAATGAAAATGCACCACAGAGAATGTAAAAACTTGAGCACATTTATTGCTACCAGAATATCAGATTATTTTCCAGAGATGCAAGGTTTGTGGAAATCAAAGAATCTGGCAAGAAATGTAAATACATAGCTAAAAGTTTATTATTCTACTAGTATTAAAGTCTGCGGTTAACATATTCAGGTATCAAAGCAAGATCTGTAATCATAAGAGTATCTAACGATAAAAGCGAATGCGTAGGAAGAAGTATTGTATATAATTCCAAGATGTTTTAGTGCTAGCGGTCTTCAAGGTTATGTTTCTATAACGCAAGTTTAGTGAGAATAAAAGTATTTAACAAGAAAATACAATGCGTAGCAAAGAGTGTATAAATCTTTTCGTTTTTTGAGGTACTGGTCAACAAAATTATTTCAAATATTAATGTTTTTTTATTGTTTAATATTAGCATCGGTAAATATATTCACTCTAAATACAAAAATACAAAGCATTGCAAAACAAAATTATTAAAAAAACGACAAAGATTTGTACTTTTCTGCATTACATAACGAATAAACTCAAGGTACTTTACATGTAGATAAAAAATATGTTTTTATATAAACATTAAGCCTTCTGTTAGCATCACGTTAATGCAATGTATTGGGATCCTGATATTACTATGGAAATAATGCAGGACGGAATATACCGAAAAATACAGCTTATGAATAATAACTAAAATTATTATAATATGCGTAAAGAATAATACTTGCTTTTGTACGAGGCGTGTTTCGAAAAATGAGAGCACATGCAGCAAAAATACTCGATAGTAGGAAACGCTCCTATTGGCTGCTTGTCCGCTGATCGCGTAAAGCCTTCTCATTAGCTGCTTGTCGAGCACTGTATCCGAAGCGTCCTTATTAGCTGTTTTAGGAACGACAAGTATAAAACGCTTTTTTCACACTTAGAGAAAAAGTGTTTTTTAATGTAATATAAACTTTGTTTCAATTTTTTTACTTTTTATATGGAAAACAATAACGCAAAATTTAAACGAAAAGTTAAAAAGATGTGGACTTTTCAAGATTGCAATCTCTGACTTTTTATAAACTTAAGATAAACGACATTAAATAAATAAGAATATTCTATACGTATAATAAAAAATATATTTTCATTTAATATAGGTTTCCCGCGCGCGCGCTACACTTTGTCATCTTTAAATATAAGCTGCTATAATGCAAACATTCGAAAAAATGCACAAGACGTGCACTTCCCAGCATTCAATATAGGCTATGTCAATAAAGGGTATGTTTCTGCAATGCAAATTTTGAGAAAATTTGTGGAGAGTAACAAGAAATGTGAATGCGTAACAGAGAATGTACAAATCTACGCATTTTTATACTATATTTGAAGTTGCTGACCTGTTCAAAAAATTTATCCCTGGCGACCACAATTCACCTGACGGTGACCGAACTATGTTATCTTCTCCAGGGCGAATATCCACGATTCGTCCCAGCTGCCATTTAATACAAGATTCATTTTTATCAATAAAAGTGACGACCTTTTTCATTTCAATGTTGACTTTAAAATCGACCTATTTCTGGTGTTCTTTTAGCTCGCGAAGATATTCGATATGCCATTTTGGCCAAATTTCTTGCCGCACTTTGGTAATAAGTATCTAGGTTGATAATCGATTCGCTAAAACACTGTCGTAGTTATCTTCAGGCCACATTGTAAGTGGACTTCTAACTAAAAACTGAGAAAAAGTTAGTGCTCTAACAGCGTTGGGATCTGATGAGATCGGACATAAAGCTAGCGAATTCAGTATTACGTCATTTTTAATTGAGTTTGTTGTCAATTCATTGTAATTGGAAAGAACTTCTTCTACGACTTATTTGAAATAATGTTTAAAAAATTTAACGGTTGTATCCATTTTGAATTAATCACTTTGATCCCTAAAGTCCTTTAGTTGATCGTTTATCTCAACGAAACTTGGTATCGTTGTACGAATGGATTTCATTGGTTGTTGTAATTAATTGTTGTTCACTGTTGTAATAATCACTGATTTGCTTTAAGAGGTAACACCACTATAGAATTTTTCAAAAATCGATTTTTTAGTTTAAAGTGTACTTTAGACATCTAAAAACATTATGCACTTGGTCGCGAAGCCAAAAATAATTTTTTTAGTGGCGAAATTTTATTTTTGCGACGTTCCTCAAAGCACTTCGAATAATGATAAGAAAACTTTAAACGCGTTTTTCTCCAAACTACATTTTTTAAACTGGGCGGAAACAGAATTCGACCATTATTTAACCGATTTACTTGAAATTTTGAAGACACTTTGATAGTTATATTATCTACAGAAGTACATATCAAATTTTTAATTAAATACAAACTTTTTTTTATAAACAAGTTTCTACATTTTTTTGTCGAAAAGTCGATTTTTTTATTCAAAGTTGCGCTATTTGACTTAGAGTAAAATCCGTATGTACTTCTCAAGATAATAGTACATAGATAAAGAATTTATTTTATTTTTTTATTCTCGGTTTTATAGTTGCTCAGGTATGAGTCCGCCCGTTTTACAAAAAATAAAAAACAGGGTAAGGTTCAGCCACGAATACCGACACAATTTTTTACCTAAGATCAATCAAAATATTTGTTTGCATAGTTCAATATATGATTATCCAACCCTCAAAAAAGAAATTCTATTTTTCATTTAGTTTTCATAAAAAAAACTCCCCAACAAAGGTTTCTTTTTCAGGCTCTATAGTGGTTTTACCTCTTAATCTTAAATCGATTTGAGACAACAATTCGGCTCCAATCATACTGATTTCATCTTTATGCGCTTTACTAGTTGAAGCGCAAGTGATATAAGAGTTGCAGAATTCATCGTTATTAGAATATCTATTATAAATTTCTATTAATAATCTAATCACAAACGTTTTACCGCATCCGACAAGGCCTGCTAAAAATATTTGTAATAGAGAGGGATTTTCTAACTAAAGATGATGAATGACATGCATTAAAAGTTCCTTCTGTTTTTTTTTTAGCTGTTTTCATAAGGTCAAAATATGGTTTATTAGACATATGATTTTTCTTCCGTTTAGCAATGGCACAAAGTTTATTTAGCGTTGTTGAACATAGATGATTGTTACACTCAAAATTTGAATTATCATATAGTGCTTGGAATGGATTAGCTACTGGAAATCTCATTGCAGCGTCTTGGATCTCATCGTCATCGTCTACTTGGCAATCTTCATGACATAGTTTTCGACAATTTCAATCGTTTTGTTAATGTCTAAATAAGATTCGAACTCTTTACGACGTTCTAAAATATAATTTTGATTTTCGTCGTAAATCCGAATTATCTCCTCATGAATATCAATTTTTTCATTAGGAAACAGAATGTTTCCCCGTGGCACGTTTCATATCCTTCTACCAAATTATGCTACTGACTTTCAATTTTAGGTCATTTTCTTTGTATAAGTTTATGTTCTTTTTCTTCCGCTAGCAGTTGTCCTCTTCGATTTTTCAGTCGATCTTGGTTATTGGCACGATGTTCTTATTTTATCATTTTTGTCCAGAGCTTCTCTCTCTTCTAATAAGTTAAAAATAACTTTATTCGTCTCATAATGCTTACGAACTTTATCAACTTTAAACTCGTGAACATTTAATAAATTTTTTGAGTATTTATGAGAATAAAATTCAATTAATTTCTCTCGTTGAGATTCACCGTATTTGCATAAATCCTACATGCTGACTAATTCGGTACACATTTTACTTGCATATTTCGCAATATGTGCCCTTTCTTTACTTTGGTTGATTTCTGCATTTTTTGCTTTTATAGAAGCTTGACTATATCCCAGATTATTTTCAAAAAAATGTTTGACAAAAATCATTAATTTCATTCATCTTGTCCCTCTATTTTTTTGAAATTGTTATATTTGTATTATAATTTTTTTTATCTAAAAACTTTAAATAAACACGTTGAATTTGACTTTAATTTTAATCAAATTTTATGACGTTACATACGAATTTGTTAATTAATCATGATTTAATGGTACTACATCGAGTTTATGTGTTAAAACTAGGTAATATATGTTTTAGAAATTCATGAATGAGTCGAAATATTGATGATCGAGTTACTGATGAAGTCCTAATAAAAAGACGAAACGTTTAACAGGATAAAAACAAATATGTTCTGATTTTTTTTACCTGTCTGACTTCCCTACAGTACGAAGTTTTTATATATTTTATTTTTTAGACGCAAAAAACAACTAATCGAATCATTTTTATCTATTTATTTATATTTGGTTGGATACTTATATATATTAGTGTTTATATTTTAAATGAAACGACCTATCGACGTTTGTTTAATAATTTCCACATGACACTAACGTGGTGCTACCGCACGTATTGTGTTAAGATTCTTCCTTATTAATTAAATATTTACATTAAATATTTTATTGATATTTTTTTTAGGCATTTTGTTTATTAGTCTATTTATCAATTTTGTCGGATAATGAAGGGTTTAAAAATAAGACATTAAAATTTCTTTTTATTTTTTAATGGTTTCTTATCAAAAATAATTTATGGTAATAGGTCCTGGAGAAATCTAAAGTATGAACAGAAATATATAATATAAAATATATATGCATTAGTTTAGATGTAAATGTAATAATGAATATGCATTATTACATAATTTATGATTAGATATGTGACATTTGGAAAAAATATATTTTTTTAACCCTTTCGCTACTACGAGCGACTATAGTCGCTCTCCATGTGATGCCACTCAGGTAATATGGGCGACTATATAGTCCAGTCAAAATAGCCCTGAAATCGGGTTTTTGAGCTATACGGCTGAAAAAATATGGAAATTATCAGAAAAATGCGTACAATACTGTGGGCAAAGTAAAAAAGTTCTCAACCACCGGGAAAGGGGTGAAAAAAATTAAAAACTACCCCAAAATACGATTTTTGGATTATATGTTAAAAATATCAAAAAAAGTTTCAAATAAAAGTTGTAGAGCATAAAATTTTAGGCCTATCTATATTAGACCATTTTTTCCCCCTAAAACGCACCCTTTCACCCCTACGACGGTTCAAAGTACTCAAAAAATGAAAATTCAATAAAAAATATAAAAATTGGACTTTTAAAAATTTTTTTTTTTTTAATTATCTTTAAAAAACTACAAAGAATAATCGTAGGGAAACAAAAAATTTTTTTTTCATCCCTTCTATTAAAAATCAAGGGGTGAAAACGGTTTTTGCTCGATATTTCGCTTAAAACGGGTTATTTAAAAAAATTTTCTTTTACATATGAATTTTTAATTTATTTTTTAAATTTTGGTGTTGAATTTATATTTATAAATATTTACCTGTAGGAAATATCCCAATTTAAAGACAGGTAATTACTCCCTTAGTCCTACGCCTTTGTAGAAAGAAACAGAAAATGAAGCTATCCTGCTCTTACTCATTGTGACGTAGTTCGCCATGGCACGCATGCGCAAACTCCTAACTTCCATGCGTGCAAGAGAGATAGACAACCTATTGTTAGCTTCGTCCAAATGTAAACAGTATAACGCGATGAAACCCTTTTTCTTAAATATAATCTTTTTTCTTCTATATTCTCTATAACTCGAGAGTCTCGCGCGCATCTGTGACAGCATGATAGATTTTTGAAAATATCTCAAAAAGTAAGCGAGATAAAGCGATTTTGTATTAATTATGTTTTGTAGACAATTTTATTTGCTACAAAAAATGGTTCAGTACTAAAATATATTATCTTCCTCACTTTTCGAGATATATTAAAAAAATATGATTACTCTCTTACCTGATACTTTTTATTAAGTTTCACCACTGACGAGGACAGCGCAAGGTCTTGCCCTCTCGGATTTTGTTCAAATTTTGCAGGATGATAGATTTTGCTTACCTTTTTACGAATATATAGTGTTATAGGAGCCACTACTCAATAATTTTTGAGACATTTGCCATTAAAAATGCTTATGAGGCTATCTAGTGTTTAAATTTACTTCTGAAGTAAGCAATGGTATATAATAGGTTTAGGATAAGGACAACGATTCGGCGATTCGTTCCAATAGTGGGCCGATCTTTTAGGGTTCGAATCTTGGGAGGTAAATTTTTTTTTTCTATTTTTATATGTAAAGATACATAATAGAGTTTAAATAAGTTGAAAATGAAATGACTTAAATGACTAGAAACCTTATAAGAGTTTTTTTTTTTATTAGCATTTGTATATGTTCTCAATTCTCACTATTTTCAAAATAAATATCAATGATTAGACTGCTAAAATTTCTCAAAAAATCACGAAAATATATCAAGACTTTTCTTATTTTTGTTAATTATTAATCTTAATCAGTAATTAAGACTTTCCTACGCTTGTTATAATAAAAAAAAAATATGTAAAGTGTTTTAAAATACATTAATAGAGAGAAATAAATGATAAAATTTATTAAAATGTAAAAACAAAATTTTTTTTTAAATTTTAAAACTTGAAAAAATAATAGTAGTTATCGAAGGCCCACGGCCAGGCCGGCCTAAAACGTAAAATTAGTAGGTTTGCTTTAAAAATTATGAAGAAAATCTAGATATGCACTCACTTTAAAAAATGCAATTTAAAGTTTAAAAATCGAAAATTACGTATTAAGACACTTTAAATAATTTTTTTGAATTTTTTTTCGAAAAGTACATTGAAAAACAAAACTTTTATGTAGAATGGTAATTTTCATTTGGATGAGTTTTAAAAAAGGTACGGGCTAAAAACCACTGAAAGAGCTGCTTTTTGAAAATTCGATATCTTTGGAACGGCAGATCAAAAAATGCCACAATTTAGGAGGAAGGGTTTTTCAGTGGGTACTAAAAGATACCAAAAAATGGCGGAAATCAAAAAATAAAAATTTTTAAAACCGTCCGATTTGGCGTGGAATGCCCCATATGTACAGAATAATATTTATTACAAAACAATAAAAGCATTTCCCAAGTGAGAATAAGATGGGGGATTCCCAAGGCTGAATCCCCAGGGATTCAGCCCTACGTGAGAATCTGAATGTACCCTGCAATAAACATATCGATGCCAAAGAACACATACTTCTGATTCCGAAAAAAAATTAATTTGTCTCGATATTTTAGTATTTTTTCAAAATCATTGATATTTATTTTGAAAATAGTGAGAATTGAGAACATATACAAATGCTAATAAAAAAAAAAACTCTTATAAGGTTTCTAGTCATTTAAGTCATTTCATTTTCAACTTATTTAAACTCTATTATGTATCTTTACATATAAAAATAGAAAAAAAAAAATTTACCTCCCAAGATTCGAACCCTAAAAGACTCGGCCCACTATTGGAACGAATCGCCGAATCGTTGTCCTTATCCTAAACCTATTATATACCATTGCTTACTTCAGAAGTAAATTTAAACACTAGATAGCCTCATAAGCATTTTTAATGGCAAATGTCTCAAAAATTATTGAGTAGTGGCTCCTATAACACTATATATTCGTAAAAAGGTAAGCAAAATCTATCATCCTGCAAAATTTGAACAAAATCCGAGAGGGCAAGACCTTGCGCTGTCCTCGTCAGTGGTGAAACTTAATAAAAAGTATCAGGTAAGAGAGTAATCATATTTTTTTAATATATCTCGAAAAGTGAGGAAGATAAAATATTTTAGTACTAAACCTTTTTTGTAGCAAATAAAATTGTCTACAAAACATAATTAATACAAAATCGCTTTATCTCGCTTACTTTTTAAGATATTTTCAAAAATGTAAGAAAAGGTGGGAATAGTTTTTTAATTTTTTTAATATATCTCGAAAAGTGAGGAAGATAATATATTTTAGTACTGAACCATTTTTTGTAGCAAATAAAATTGTCTACAAAACATAATTAATACAAAATCGCTTTATCTCGCTTACTTTTTGAGATATTTTCAAAAATCTATCATGCTGTCACAGATGCGCGCGAGACTCTCGAGTTATAGAGAATATAGAAGAAAAAGAGATTATATTTAAGAAAAAGGGTTTCATCGCGTTATACTGTTTACATTTGGACGAAGCTAACAATAGGTTGTCTATCTCTCTTGCACGCATGGAAGTTAAGAGTCTGCGCATGCGTGCCATAGCGACCTACGTCACAATGAGTAAGAGCAGGATAGCTTCATTTTCTGTTTCTTTCTACAAAGGCGTAGGACTAAGGGAGTAATTACCTGTCTTTAAATTGGGATATTTCCTACAGGTAAATATTTATAAATATAAATTCAACACCAAAATTTAAAAAATAAATTAAAAATTCATATGAAAAAGAAAATTTTTTTAAATAACCCGTTTTAAGCGAAATATCGAGCAAAAACCGTTTTCACCCCTTGATTTTTAATAGAAGGGATGAAAAAAAAAATTTTTTGTTTCCCTACGATTATTCTTTGTAGTTTTTTAAAGATAATTAAAAAAAAAAAAATTTTTAAAAAGTCCAATTTTTATATTTTTTATTGAATTTTCATTTTTTGAGTACTTTGAACCGTCGTAGGGGTGAAAGGGTGCGTTTTAGGGGAAAAATGGTTTGATATAGATAGGCCTAAAATTTTATGCTCTACAACTTTTATTTGAAACTTTTTTTTGATATTTTTAACATATAATCCAAAAATCGTATTTTAAGGTAGTTTTTAATTTTTTTTCACCCCTTTCCCGGTGGTTGAGAACTTTTTTACTTTGCCCACAGTATTGTACGCATTTTTCTGATAATTTCCATATTTTTTCAGCCGTATAGCTCAAAAACCCGATTTCAGGGCTATTTTGACTGGACTATATAGTCGCTTTCCATGTGATGCCGCTGAGATACTACGAGCGGCTATAGTCGCTCCCGCTAAAGATGTCGCGTAATTGTATATATGATAAGCGCCTGCAGTTGCTATGCACAGAGTATCTTACTCTAGACATGCCGCGTGAGTCTTTCGTTTTGCATCATTTGTTTTTTACGGGCTTCAATAATAAACCAAATGCCTCGATCATAAGTCTTACGACACCGGCTCGAACGTTGCGTGCACCGTGCACTGTTTCGGTGTAGCGCGCCGTATTGCGGGAGTACTGCGGCGGAGATCCGCCCCGTAGCGAAAGGGTTAATAATCAATATAATTTACGTGTTCATTAATATGTTATTACATTAACACATACGTATTTTTATTATATTTTAATTTTCATTTTCTAATTGAAATGTAATTGAGTAAGTAAAAACAGATGTCTACTTTTACCGACCGGATAGCTTGCTAAGTAAGGTAAATTCCAAACTTATCAATAATTAAATAAATTCCATAAATTGAACGAAGAATATGGAAATATATAGAACATTTCAAGACGATCTTTACATGTAAAGAAAATATCTCAGCATCGGAACAAGCAATGGATGATAGTACGTAAAATACTGTATTTTTTGATAGTATTGTACCCATCTTTGATAGCTTGCAACATCATCGCTTTTAGTAGGGATCCTGTAGGAGGAATGCGCTATTCATATTCAGCTCATGTGCCATTGGCTGAAAATTTTGGGGGACCGCTTGAGTTTATAATAAATTTTTCGTGTAGCCTATTCTATTTTAATATAAATTTTTAATTATCATTAAATATAGTTCATTTTTTTCTGTATTTGATGCAATTAATTATTTCATAATTATTTCAATGTTTGAATCATTCGCGCACAAAATCGAGTTCCGGTCCCCCAGCAACATACATGGCGCATCCCTCATACAGGATCCCTTGCGTTTAGTACATACTATCGCCCACTAGAGGTTCCGGTGCTAACTGAAATGATTTATACGAAAAGTGGTTTGTTTCGCGATCTTTGATGGCAGATCTGAATGAATAATTATTTTTCAATGGTGACGAGATTATAATAGATTAAATAAGTGCATTGTTAGGACATTGTTATTATTAGTAGTAATATTTAATTTTTTTTTTTTTTTAAAATACAAAAGAATAATACACAAATGAGTAATTTAACTATTTCCTATCAATCTCTCATGGATATATCAGTGCAGAATGTATTCGGTAAGAGATTATACAATTTTTATTGAACAATTGATATATTAACACTAGAACTACCGACTGGTCAAAATGACCGGTTGTATCATTTGTTAACAAGATTTTGTCTTGAAATTTTATTTAACATTTGGTTTGGTAAAAATAATAATATAACAATTGTTGGTAGTTCTAGTGTTAATCTTTTAATGTGTTCATAGGTTTAATTTATTTTTCTAATAAAGAATAAATACATTATATTTTATTTCTTATTAAAGGATTCATCAATTTATGTAAAATTTTCTATATGCATGCATCTTTTTGATTTAACGTTAAAGACATATTTGTGTATTAATGTTCAGTTGACAATTTTTAAAGTTTTAAATAGAAATAAAATATAAAGAATTATTGAGACTTTTTTTAGAGTCGGGAATATCTCGTGCAAAGCAACCGTGGAGAACTTAAAATATATATTCAGCAAAGCTGGCCCAGTACTTTCCTTTAAGTAAATCTTCTCATTAATTTTTCTTAGAAAACAAATTGTTATTGTTTTCTCTCATTGATGATGCATTATCTAACAATAAAGAATTTTTCATGTATATGAATTAAATGTCTCTAATAATTAAAATCTTAAATTATTTGTAGATTGGTATTTGATCGTGAGATAGGGAAGCCTAAAGGTTATGGTTTCTGCGAATACAAGGATCAAGAGACAGCACTTAGTGCGATAGAAAATTTTAATGGTTACAAAATTGGTGAAAGAACGCTATACTTAAGCATTGCGTGTACAGAAAAGAGTCGTATAGAAATGCGGAGTCTTTGACAGGGACAGAAAACTGAGAATCTGTATGGAGAGGCAGCTCAAGCTGACAAAGCTCCTGAAGCAATTAGTAAAGCAGTAACTTCTGTTCCACCTAAAAAATGTTTGAAATAATGCAACACATGAAGATATGTGTGCAAAATAATCTTAATCAAGTACGACAGATGTTACTTCAGAATCCAAAACTTGCCTATGCTTTATTACAAACACAGTTAGTAATGCGAATAGTGGATTCTCATACTGCTGTTAGTATGCTACGTAAAGCTAATCCAAACCTAAGCGTTTTGACATCTTCAGAAAAGCCAGTGATACATGAGATTCCACTTCGTATCGAAGAACCATCGGCAGAAGCAAGACCTACACTAGTAGTTGCCAATCCTTCTGTACCTATTTTTGCAGGTATTATTACTATTAATTAAGATATTTAGTATAACTAGGAATAAAAAAATTTAGGACAATTAATTTATATCTTTAGACTAAGATGTAAAAATTTGAATATTGGATACACAGATCGATCCTCATTTAGCAAGATTAGATCAATCTTCGAGAGGACCACCGCAAACCCAAACCACTCTGGTTACCGTACCACCAATTAGAATTACTACTGCTGACCCTAGGGTATCTCCTACTACTTTTACTCTACCAGATAAGTTAGTATATTATCAAAACTCAATTATCATTTGTATTAATTAAACAATATATTCAAATATATATTATTTTTTGCAGCAACCTTCCTGTAGTAGAAGGAGTTGAAAGGTATTGTTAATGCTTTCAAATAATTATTACCTAATAATTCTCATTTATTATATTAATTTAATCTTTAATGACTTTTTAGCTTTTACCGTGATCTAAGAGTTAATGAATTTTGTAGAGATCTAAGAGATTCAAGAAATCCTCGTATGTCTATTGATCCAATAATCGCTAAACCTACTCGTAAATTTTTATATATAAATATTGCAAATCAATATATGCAAAAGATTCTAGAGACAAATATCTCTCTTATATAAATGTGATGATTTTACAGCTCCTGTAACCGTAAAACCTTCTACCATAACAAGCACGTCCCATCATATAGCAGCAGATTTTACAGTTCCACCACCACCTGTGGTTGTTACGAATACGAATAACGGTGTACCTCCTACCACCGCTCTTACAACATCTACAATCACTCCTACTTCTAGACTTATGAGGGGAATGTCGCCAGCAGCTAATATACCAAACAGTGCGTTGGATAAAGACAAGGTATGTAAAAAGACAACTCTCTCAATAATACACAACAAAAAATATTTCTATATGTATCAAAATATCAATTTATTTCTAATTATAGTCAGAATTAATATCTATGGTATTACTTTTATCAAACGAACAAATGGCCATGCTTCTACCAGAACAAAGGCAAAGTATTCTACTTCTTAAAGAACAAATTGCCAAAAGCCTGCGATAACAATATATTATATTAGTATTATCCTTTATAAAAGTATACTAGTCTACAGTATACTAGTAATTTTCTTTAAAAAATTAATATAAAATACTCAAGAAAAAAGAAGATTTGTTACGATTACTTCACAATAATGAAAAAAGAAAAAGAAAGAAGAAAAATGAAAAATATAATTTCTCCTGTCGAGATAAGATGTGTAGATATTGGCGGCTTCTGAGACACACACACAAAGTACCGCTTAGATTGTAGACTACTACACTAATACTATAGCTAAAGGAATACATATCTATGTGAAATTTTAAATCGCTTTTTTTTACCAGTAGCTCAAATATATACGCTAAGTGTAAAGCTATAATGAAAATTTTCGTGGACTACCATAATTAGGCAAGATATATAAAGAATCGGGGGATCATTCGGGAACCATCTGACCATCCTGTTGTAAGATATGTATATCAAATAGCGAGTAGTATAAAAAGTGCTCACAATCAGAGTTAGTAGTTTACTATTCATAATTTTTGAGAATGTGCTTATAGTATTATTAACACTGAAACTATACAGACAAAGTCAGTCAAATTTACTGATTCAAGAAAGCTAGTTTCTATTATTTGTATATAATTTTTTTTAAATATAAATATTTTTTATTTTAGGTATATTTTTGACAACATTTTGTTTAAACAGAATTGATGTTGAATGGATATTTAAAAAAAAAACTAAGTTTTGATTGATTATTTTTTATTTTTTTTATTTCAATTAAATTTATATGTGCCAATTAAAAATATTACTTGAAATGAAATGAGTCTCTATTATTAAAATATTATTTAACAATACACCTATTTGTATTATTAATTATGTATTTTTTTACCAATTTTTTTAAATTGACATTAAATAAAAGTTAAAAAATATGTAATTAGACATTTCAATTTTCTTTTAAATTTCCTTTCAATTATTTAAAGTGGTAAATTCATTTCCTGCGTGATGGTCATTTTTCTTCGTTATGAATTTTTCTCATTGCATGAAAGCATTTTGAAATAGTCTTTGAAGTAACACTTAACGCTTTTCAAAACTCCTAAATAGTTTGAATTGAATTTTCATTTAGTTACTTTTACAATTTAAAATTTGTAAAATTTTTTCTGCTATCTGAGACCCTAGTTTGTCTTTTACATCAAAAAAACCCTTTTGAAGATGTTCAAAGAGAATATTAAGAAATCTAACCTGTTAAGATAGAATCCCTTTCAACAATATATGTAAGGATGAGAGAAAAATGAGAGATAAAGAGTGTGTGTGCATGTGTATGCAGGAACATTTCTGGAAGTATCTATTGGAGTCGAGTAAATGCCTTTATTAGATGCGTGCAGCAATTGAATGTGAATATGAATACGTATGAAATGGCGTCGCGACTTAAAGAGAACGAGCGCGTTTCATTGTGTTTGAAATACTACATCATCAGATAATATTGCTTTGTGCATTATGAATGCTCCTGAGTCTGCGAATATTTCCGGTCAGGAAGTATCAAAATATTCAGTCTTTATCTTATCCGAAATGGTCTGGAGATTTCGATAAAAAACATAGAAAGTAGCGATTACCAATAATAGGTATATAAAAGCGACGAACTCTTACACTTATAAATATGATTTTGTTACAAAAGTGTTACATGTATATATGTTACCGCTAAAGCTCAAAAATCGTTTATGTACAAATTACTAATCTAATCTGTGGATTAATGAATATGCTCTTTTAAAGTGCGAAATCAAGAGTCTTCTGCATTTTACTATCTTACATCTTGCTAATAATTAAAAAAAAAAATAATTTTTAGATCGCACTAATTAGTAAGCATAATAATATCGAACGTTTTGCAAAGTCATTTCTTTAATTGTAACAATATTTTAAATAATTTGATTTTTTTTTAATATAGTTTGTTGCGTACAGGTGCCTTGATCAGTACTATAGTATTTATTCTGTTGTAAGAAGGGGTTGGAGGAATGTGGGTTGTGAATCGATTGTTGTAATTTAACGTTTTATTGAATTGGGGGCGCTTTTGCGCCCCTGGTTATGTGCGTTGTTTATTATTGATGCAAATATAACGCTAATGCGTGTATACTGCTACTGGAACGACTGGAGCTGATAAGTGCGAGTATAATGCTGGTGCGTATATACCGCGTCTGGAGCTGATGAGTGCGAGTATAACGCTGATGCGTATATACCGCGTCTGGAGCTGATGAGTGCGAGTATAACGCTGATGCGTATATACCGCGTCTGGAGCTGATGAGTGCGAGTATAATGCTGATGCGTGTATACCGCTGCTGCCACCGCTGCTAGTGCAACCGCCGCTAGTGCCACCGCCGCTAGCTGCGGTATCTTCCGCTGCCTCTGCGTCTCCTCGGTCTTCTTCTTCTTCTTCTCCTTCTTCCAGGAAATGTAGTGGGAATCGTGAGTTGTACCGAAGTGCCCGCGGCTCGGATTCTTGCGCCCCTTTATACTCAGAATGGGTTTCGGACCTCCCTTCCCCAACTTGATTGACCATTAGGAATAGAGTTCCCCCACTCCGCTGTGTTCTCCAATGAAGGGCTTGTGTTTTAGTGAGACTTAGAGAAGCACAAGACTAGGTAAAGCACCTACTATGCATCGCTTTGTTGAAACGAGGCTATTCACAGAACACTTCCACAGCACACTGTAACTCATGCCTTTCGTTGCGTGCTACGCAACATACCGCCCCCCGTTGAACGGATCCCGTTCAACACTTGTACACTCAGGTTTTATCGGCTTCGGTTTCATTGAGTAATGGAGACAGTCTTGTAATGCCACGCTTGAGATGGCCATTGGCAGTTTTCACTGTAACAACGCGCGTTATGCCGTCAGAACCCGCATGCAATTCTGTTACTCGCCCTAATGGCCACTTAAGAGGAGGGGTATTATCCTCTCTTAAAATAACGAGTGTTCCTATACGTATGTTATCCGTTGTACCCTTGTGCCACTTCTTTAGCACTGTTTGTTCGTTCAAATATTCCTTGTTCCATCGATTCCAAAAATGTTGTCGCATTTGCTGCACATGTTGCCATTGTGATAATTGACCACATGGTACATCTCTGTAATCGTGATCTGGCAAGCCTATTAGCGAGTCACCTATTAGGAAGTGCCCAGGTGTGAGAGCACGCAGGTCGTTTGGATCATTGGATAAGGGCGTAAGAGGACGAGAGTTGAGGATGGCCTCTATCTCCAAAAAGTAAGTTAAAAGTGCTTCATAAGTGAGTAGTGTTTCACCAATTATCCGAACTAAATGATGTTTAAAGGACTTTACCGCAGCTTCCCAGAGACCTCCGAAATGAGGTGATCGAGGAGGAATGAAGTACCACTTGATGCCATCGTTCGCCGATTGTCGAGCGGCGAACGTCAATATTTTATTTGCCGCGCCCACGAAAGTTGTTGCATTATCTGAATATATGTCTGAGCATTTCCCCCTGCGAGCCATGAATCTTCTTAAGCAGGCTAAGAATGACTCGGTTGTCAAGTCGCTTACTAATTCTAAATGTACTGCCTTTGTGGTGAAGCAAACGAATACCGCCACGTATATCTTGATACGTCCGCGATTGCGATGTTGTTTTTCCTTTATGAATATGGGTCCGCAAAAATCAACTCCGGTATACAGAAATGGCCGATTTAACTGTAAGCGATTTGTTGGTAATTCACTCATTTTATATCTAGGAATAATCGGCTTCCATCGTCGACAAATGGTGCATTTGTTTATTACACGTTTCACTTCGGCGCGTCCGTTAATAGGCCAAAAATTTTCGCGAACGGCGTTAAGCGTTGCTTGTGCACCGCCATGATAGATCCTTTCATGTTTTTCACGAATTATGATTGCGGTAATGAAATGTGCCTTCGGTAATAACGCTGCGTGTTTTTGTTCATATGGTAAATCACTTCTATTTAGTCTCCCGCCAACTCTTAAGATCCCCCTTTCGTCAATGAATGGATTAAGATTTGTTATTGACGAGCGAATATCCTTTCCTGACACGATTTGCTCGATGAGTTCGAAAAAGGTTTCTCTCTGAACGGCCTTGATTATAGTTATTTCTGAATTTTTCAATTCGCCTGCTGTTAACTCCCCACTAGTCCTGTTTACAATGGTCTTTCTAACATTATGTATAAGCCTGAAGCAATAGGCTACTACGCGCTTTAGCCTCTGAAATGAAGAGTAACGCCTAAATAGATCGAATGAGTTGACTGAATTCGTGATAGCCACGGTCTTTTTCACCTCGGGCGTTTCTATACTGTCCATTACCTGATGTGGCCAAAGTGATTCGTGTTGGAGAAGCCATAAAGGTCCCGCCCGCCAGAGGTTGCTCTTAATAAATTCGGTTATCGTTATGCCGCGAGATATTAAGTCTGCCGGGTTATGAACCGATGCCACGTGCTGCCACTGCTCAGGAGCAGTGCTCTCTAAAATTTCTGTCAACCGATGTGCTACAAATGTTTTCAAGATATGTGGTGGTGTTTTGAGCCAGTGTAGTACTATTGTCGAGTCAGACCAGAACACTGCGCGATGAAACCTGACTCTTCGTAGTGCATGTTTGGTGGCCCGATATAAACGTGCTAATAAAACTGCGCCACACAATTCTAAGCGCGGAAGCGATTGCGTCTTGAGTGGAGCTACCCTAGATTTTGCACATGCTAACTGAACGCTCGATCTGCTATCCGTCGTTTTTATATATATACATGCCCCGTATGCCCTTTCGCTTGCGTCACAAAAACCATGAATTTCCAGTTCTACACCGCAGTTTAAGACCCTGCGTGGAAAACTAACTTCTTCTATTCTATGCAATTCATGTCGGAATGATTGCCACGCTCTGCCTATGTCTTCTGGCACGGCTTCGTCCCATGAGGATTGTAGCTGCCACAATTTTTGCATTAGTATTTTTGCGTTGATTATAACCGGTCCTAATAACCCTAATGGATCGAAGATTCGTGCAATTTCTTATAATATATTTCTTTTAGTGACCTTAGATAGATTATCGTTGTGTTTTACCGCATAATTTATAGTATCATGCATGGCATTCCAGTGTATTCCTAATGTTTTGATTGTGGTCGATATGTCTAAACTGATGAGTTTGTTATCATTTTTATCAGCAAGGCCTCTTAATACTTCAGCGTTATTGGAGGCCCATTGTCTCAGTTGCATGCCTGCCTTGCCTGTTAGTGTGATAAGCTCGTCGCGGATTTGCTTTGCGTCGTCTAACGTATGCGCTCCCGTTAATAAATCGTCTACATAAAAATCCTCCTTAAGAATGATGGACGCTCTTGGGTAGTGCTCTGATTCGTCGCTGGCTAACTGATATAACGTGCACGTTGCTAGGAATGGTGCGGCTGCTGTTCCATACGTTACTGTTTTGAGGCGATATGTTTTTATCGGTTCGCTCGGGGTTTGACGCCAAAGAATGTTTTGGAAATACGATCTCGAGGGTCCATAATTATCTGGCGGTACATTTTTGCTATATCAGCCGTAAACGCGATGGCGTGTGATCGAAATCTCAATAAAATGGAGAATAGATCCTCCTGAATGTTGGGACCTATCATTAATGTATCGTTTAACGATAAACCGCTGCTTGATTTCGCAGATGCATCGAAAACTACTCTAAGTTTGGTGGTAAGACTTGATTGTTTTGTTACGGCGTGGTGTGGTAAATAATAGCCGCCTGTGTGACATGGCGAATCGACCCTCTCCATGTGACCTAATCTTTCATACTCCGTAACGAATTCTACATATTCTTTACGCGTGTCCGGTTTTCGCGATAATGATCGTTCCAGCGCGTGGAATCTCCTTAACGCGGTGATGTACGAACTTCCTAATTGGTTCGCATTGTCCTTGAATAGTAACCTCACTACGTATCTACCTGATTGTTCCCGACGTATATTATTTTTATAGCGATTTTCGCAAGCTTCTTCTTCGTGAGACCTAAATTTTCCCTTTAGTGTTTGCTCAATGAGCCAAAATTTTTCTAATTGTTCGTCTAATTTAGTGCTAACAGTGTGACATTTGACAGTTTGTGGATTGCGCGTATTTACATTTGTTATCACGATCCATCCTAGTCGCGTATTTTGCAAGGCTACTGATTCATTTACTTGGAGAATGTGACTGGCGCGCCATAAAGTACAAAAGTTCGGCATACCAATAATTGCGTCTATCATTGCTGGTTGACCGAAACCGGGATCAGCTAATTGGATATTAGAAGGTATGTCTAACACACCTGATGGTATAGGTTGCGCTGGTAGGATATTAGATAATCTTGGTAACAATAAAAATTTAAGTTCTATTGCGTACTTTTCTACACGTGATTGCATTACTGTAACAACGGCCTTGTCAACATTGGTGTTGAGTTCATTTATTCCGACTATTGGCACGCTTACACTTTGCTGAGCGACACGCAATTTATTTGCAGAATCTGATGTTAGAAAGTTGGCCTCAGCACCTGAATCTAGTAGCACACGGCACTTATGGGGGTTGCCATCGCGATCTAATAACGACACTACTGCGGTTAGTAGCAATGTTGGTAAAGATGTATAATTGATTCTAACACGTGAGCATAATGCAGTTAGGCTTGATTTGTCTTTGTGCAATAGTGTGTTGTGTTTTTCACCACACTTCCCTACAATGTCTGGCGAAACACTTATCGATAGAATGGTTGGACCGCAAACAGTTTTTGCATAACCCCGCTGATTCGGCTATTCTGGTTCGCTCGTCGGGTTTAGCCTGTATGAATTGTTCACAAATAAAAGTATCATGGGTACCCGAACATAAGAAACATACCGTGGGGGTTCGCGATGAGTAAATTTGCACTGCGTTCCGATATGCATTTCCTTGTGGTCTTTGCGGAATTGGATAGCGCGCGTATGATTGCGATGTACTTCGCGGATTCTCGTACCGAGGAGTCGACTTATATGAAGTAGTTACGCGGCTCCTTCCCGTATCTCTGGAGTTCCTTGAAGAATGCAATTTAGTGAGAATTTCTCCGGTCTCAAACAAAAAATCAGCAAGCTGTTCTACGGTTGGTAACTCTCGTTTGGGACGATGTTTTTCCCAGTCATACCTTGTCTGATCGTCCATTCGCGAAACTACCGTATATATAGGAAATGCGTCGCGGAAATCCATTTTAGTTGATTTTAAAGCTTTGTAGTTCGTGATAAGGGTAGTAGCAGCCTCGGTTAAAGATTCTGGCGATTGCTTATTTATCCGTGGGCATTCTTGAATTGCCTTTACGTATTTGTCAATTAGTGCGATCGGGTTGTTATAACATGAATCTAATAATTCCCAAGCTACATGATAATTTTCTGCGGTGATTGCTAAATCACGTACTCGTTTCTCTGCACTGCCCGATAGACAGGACATTAAATATGAAAATTTTTCTGTATCGGATAATTCTGAGTCCCTACCAACAATTGATTGAAACTTCTCGGAGAAACTTGGCCAGTCCTCGTATCGTCCATCGAAACGCGATAACGTCATTGGTGGTAAATATCTAGATTTGTCGTTCTTCGGAGGGTTATGCGTCTCGCTTGATGGACCCGCGGAAACGATTGCTATTGGGCTATTAATCGGCGGATTGGAGTTGGGTGTCGTGGCCTGTTCGAAAGTGTGCACTATCCTTCGCGCTCTTATTATCGCATTATGAATTGACTGCCGAATATCTTCACCTTCGGTTACGTATGACTCCCAAGTTTCCTCAGACGCGAAATCTATCAACGCGGCTTGCACATTCTCAAATTCTATTAAAGCTAACTCGATCTGTTATATTCGTGATTTTATTATGTCTATTCCTTCACTATCAGGCTCGTTCAAGTCAGTTATGAATTTTTTTGAATACCGTGAATTCAGTTTTTAATGGAGCACGTTTCCGCTTAGCTGCGATTCAGTACATTCCTTTAGAGGTCGAGACATTTTTACGATAGAAAGGCACGAATGGGGAGAGATAAGAGAGGAATTTGTGACTTCAACAAATTGATGACTCGTTATAAGTATTGTGAGACTCACGTGATTATTGATGTTCTGTAGTGGTACAGTCTAACCTTGGGATGGTTGGCTTGATGCGTTGATCCCCTGCGTCGACCGACTGCACGTATTTAGAGCTGCTTGAAGTTATTCACACTCCGGTTGTCTCGATCATTCGTTGGCACGTGATTGAAGTCTTCCTTGCCTCTTGTCTCGTCCGCTTGAAAGTAACTGCTTGCAATAGGTGCCGGCAGAGTTCATCCGGCTCGAAGGACCAAAAATGTTGCGTACAGGTGCCTTGATCAATACTATAGTATTTATTCTGTTGTAAGAAGGGGTTGGAGGAATGTTGGTTGTGAATCGATTGTTGTAATTTAACGTTTTATTGAATTGAGGTCGCTTTTGCGCCCCTGGTTATGTGAGTTGTTTATTATTGATGCAAATATAACGCTAATGCGTGTATACTGCTACTGGAACGACTGGAGCTGATAAGTGCGAGTATAATGCTGGTGCGTATATACCGCGTCTGAAGCTGATGAATGCGAGTATAACGCTAATGCGTGTATACCGCGTCTGGAGCTGATGAGTGCGAGTATAACGCTGATGCGTATATACCGCGACTGGAGCTGATGAGTGCGAGTATAACGCTAATGCGTGTATACCGCGTCTGGAGCTGATGAGTGCGAGTATAACGCTGATGCGTATATACCGCGACTGGAGCTGATGAGTGCGAGTATAACGCTGATGCGTATATACCGCGTCTGTGCGGTATATAGAAAATAGCGTGTTGTGTGAAACCGTGTTCTATGAGACTTTTGTTTTCTGGCCTAAGAGATAAAAAGAAATACTTTCCGCAATACTGTATCTTTAAGACAGCAAGCCTCTTCGCAGCTGTAGAAGTACATTGTTGGGCAAAGTTTTTTTTGAAAGGAAACTGTGTTATAGGATACTGTGTTACAGGAGGGCTACCGGTATATCAAATAGTAAATTATATATGTAAGACCAAAATAGGAGTGTTTCAAAAAGAATGTTCAAGAATAGCACGATTAGTTGTTCTGAAAAGAATTTATTACTACATTAACTTTATTTTCTTATACATAATATTTACAAAAAGGAACAATTTAATATTACCTGAAAAGAAAAACGACAATTATGTCTATTCCTCACTTTTTACACACATTTTTTTAGTCTATTAAATCAATCTTATTTAAATATTCAATATGATCTATATACGTAACGTCTTTTCTTTTCTTTGTCTCTCTTATTTATATATCCATTCTGATCTATACACGTAACGTCTTTTCTACTCTTTCTTACTTGTAAAAGCGCGAGTAATTCCAACTTTATATATATATAAAGTATAAAATATTATATATTAATATATATAAAAGATATATATAATTATAATAATAATAATTTTTCCGTCTGATTTTCACGCTCTGGAATGTCGACATTAATTTATTTTAAACGGAATATACACGCAATATGATTCAATTTTAATTTCTTATTTTAGCTACCTCTTCTTTACCCCCTTTATCGTCTGTTGTCATTTTTTTCATTATCTTTTTTCTTAATTTTCCTTTTCTTTGAAGTTTACACTCGATGTTATGATCGTTTTGTTGTTTTCGGTTATGCCAGTGGTTCTTAACCTTTTCGAAGTCACTGAACATTTCTGATTGGAAGGAAAATATGCTGAACACCAAAATCATTGAGACGATTTTAAGATAATAAAACTAGGAAACAATGTGCGTTAACATTTAACTGTTATTAATATTGGAAGTTATATAGATTATACAATATACAGAAAATATAATACAACATATTTTTAACATATAATTATAAGTATTATAAAAGTAAGAGAGATAATAATAATAAAAATAGGAAATAAAAAAAGAAAACATTAATTTAAGAACTTAAGATTAGTAAAAACTTTATTTTAGCTCTTTTCTAAAATTGTATTTTCGTTAATTTTAGTGTTATATCTCAGCTCGTTGATTTTTGCAAATTTTAACGATATATTTACTTAATTAGGTACACTATACACTGGGTACTTTCATAAAATTTCGCGGAACATGGGTTAGAACCACTGCGGTTAAGCACATACACGCGCACACGCACACACACTTTTTCAGATATTTGTACTCACGCTATGACAAGGTGACCAAAAAAAGAAAAACATTTTTTGTAGCTTTACTCTTCTGTTTTATATACGCACATTTACGTAAGACACGAAAATATGATTCATCCTGTTTATTCTTGAATTTATTTTATCATTACAATTATTTAAGTTTTTATTTTTTGATCAAGACTTTCATATCTTGATCATAAATTTGCTACTCTATTTTGTCATACTTTTATACGCGGTCAAATATTTCTACAACAGTTCAAATTCCGATACCGAATTAAACTTACAAGATGACATTCCGGATGTCTCATCACGGATTTTCCCCCAAAAACTTTCCCTACAAAGAATCGAACACTAATCGTCGAAGTGAGAAGCAAGAACACGGTATATTTACGCTACAACGCCACTTGATAAAAGTTTATGTTTAAAAAAACATAAGATAAAGATAAGAAGAAGCTAAATTTTAAAAGTTCTTTTTCTCAAAATTCATTAGGCATTTTGTAGAGATACTTTACCACGAGTAAAAAGGGAACAAATATCTATCATCCTGCAAAATTTGAACAAAATCCGAGAGGGCAAGACCTTGCGCTGTCCTTGTCAGTGGTGAAACCTAATAAAAAGTATCAGGTAAGAGAGTAATCATATTTTTTTAATATATCTCGAAAAGTAAGGGATATAATATATCTTAGTACTTCACTTTTTTGTAGAAAATAAAATTGTCTATAAAACATAATTTATAAAAAATCGCTTTATCTCGCTTACTTTTTTGAGATATTTTCAAAAATCTATCATGCTGTCATAGATGCGCGCGAGACTCTCGAGCTATAGAGAATATATAAGAAAAAGTGTTTTATCGGGTTATACTGTTTTCATTGGGACGAAGCCAACAATAGATTGTCTATCTCTCTTGCACGCATGTAAGCTAATAGTTTGCGCATGCGTGCTATGGCGACCTATGTCACAATTAGTAAGAGCAAGATAGCTTCATTTTCTGTTTCTTTCTACAAAGGCGTAGGACTAAGGGAATAATTACATGTCTTTAAATTGGGATATTTCCTGCATCTATAAATATAAAACCAACACCAAAATTTAAAAAAAAAACTAAAAATTAATATGAAAAAGAATTTTTTTTTAAATAACCCGTTTTAAGTGAAATTTCGAGCAAAAACCGTTTTCACCCTTTGATTTTTAATAAAAGGGATGAAAAAAAAATTTTTTCCCTACGATTATTCTTTGTAATTTTTTAAAGATAAAAAAAAATTTAAAAGTCCAATTTTTATATTTTTTATTGAATCTTCATTTTTTTAGTACTTTGACCCGTCGTAGGGGTGAAATGGTGCGTTTTAGGGGAAAAAATGGTCTAAAAGAGATAGGCCTAAAATTTTATGCTCTACAACTTTTATTTAAAACTTTTTTTGATATTTGCAACATATAATCCCAAAATTGGGGTAGTTTTTAATTTTTTTTTCACCCTTTTCCCGGTGGTTGAGAACTTTTCTACTTTGCCCACAGTTTTGTACGCATTTTTTTGTATATTTCCATATTTTTTCAGCTGTATAGGCCAAAAACCCGATTTCACGGCTATTTTGACTGGACTATTCATAAAGATTTCTTGGAAAGCTTTAGTCTTTTAAAACGATTTCTAAAAAATATTTTTACAAGGTGGAAAAGTCCGCGTTTAGAAACTTGCTAAGGATTTCTAAAAAGGTTTTTGAAAGATTTTTTAAAATCTTATCACCATATTTTGCAAAAGATTTCTAGAAATATTTTTGAAATTTTTACTTTTCAGATCACTCCATTCTAAAGAAGTTTTCACTTCAATAAACGGAAACGCAGCTATGTAGCGGCTGCTATACTAAATAACGAGAGAGAAAGAGACAAACATATAGGATTAAGCCTGCGAGAGAGAGACGGAATATGGCTATAAAGTTTTTCTTATTCTCGGTCTCCTCTTTATGCTATGCTTCGTAGTTATCGCTCCTGGTTGTATATGTGTGCGTTTGTGTGTGACTGCATACTACAAAGCGTGGACACGAATTCTTTCGATACTCGAAATGTTTGTAGGTACGAACGATAGAAAGGTAAAAAAATAAACAGAGATAAGCTCGTAGGTATTCGACAAAAGTATAAGGTCTAAACCAACCGACGGTCGAAATAAAGAAAGAAGGTGCGTGGTCTGTTTTTATTTTACCAAACGTGCCATTTTTTTTTCTATTTAAAAATGTTTCTATTTTATTAAAAAATTAATACTTTTAAATTATTTATTTTTTTCGCAAATATTATAATTAACAATTATGAAATATATAGAATATAATAATTGTATTTTCTGCAATATTTTACAAAAAAAAAATGTTTATCAGATACATCAGAGAAAAAGAATTAGAGAACACTGTAAAATACATTAGGAGCAGCTGACAAATAATTCCATTTAAAAGCAAGTAAATTACTGTCACATTTTAAGTCGCATATAAGAAAATTATATTATTAATTGTCATATTTGCGTATTTAGGAAATTTATACTAATTTTTCAATAAAATAAAAACATTTTTAAGATGTTGAACGCTCAGCGTGAATCAGTGGAGCTTACTACGGGGCTGAAATTTGAAATTCGTAGTGTACACAGTTCGATAAGCTGAGAGAGCGATACGATTCAATCAGATCTTTATTTAGACGAGAATATTTAGAAAGATAAGTTTGTGGTTAAAGAATAAAGACAAGACACGTTATAAATAATAAAAGGTCTCGAAGGGTGATAGGCTTTTAAGATGGAAAAGCATTTCTCCAAAAAATCTCTATCATTAAATCTCTCATTACATCTGTACCAGATCTTTTGTTCAGTCCAGCAGTATTTTCCATGTTTTTCGTAACATCTTTATTTCGTCATTCCTAACATGTTTGTTAGACAGCGCAAAAATATAGATGAAAACGAGAAATTGAAAACCATCCTAACAAATAACATTTTATATCTGAGTTTCACAAAAAGGATATTCTATATTTACTTAGTTTACGACGCATTATATTTTCCTCGATAAACATCCTACGATTTTGGTATCTATAATGTGTCTAATACGACTATCGTATTTAGCATTCCACTTTTATTGCTTGAATTGTGAAAAGTGTACTTTTTATCAGCTATTTCACCCAGAGACCATACCGGTGACCTTTATTATTTATAGTAATAATATTATAATAAATAAATCCTACAATTAACTTACTCTTAAAACTGTCCATTCGTCTCATTCACTCGAAACTTAGATTTTTGAAGGTTTCACTTGTAACACGTGTGATCTGCACACATGATTTTTTTTTAATTTTATTTAAAGTGATAGATAATTTTCATTCCCACACGGTCAATCAGCTGGAAAGTACTACTTTCCCGCACGCTACTATAGTAACAACCATAGTTACTACATAGTTACCACCATTACGGGAATATGCGACTTTACGGTTGATAGACAAGGCTCAAAAATTGAACTTTGAAAGCAGGAGTTACAAAAAATATCCTAATTTTTTATTTAATAATAATATATGATAACTATCTTAATGATCTTCTCTTTTTTTTCTATTTTTTATTAATTATTACAAAAGACCTTTATTTTTTTAGGGTTTTTTTTGTTCCTTTAATTTTACACGTAATAACGTAAGGAAATTTTGAATTAAATTCTTTTTGTTGAATATTTCATCTGAATACTGTTCACATTCCAATTATTTACAAAACACGGATTTTGAGTTTTTTCATGTTTTCTTTTGTCTTTTAATAATTTAACGAAAAACATGAAAATATGTAAAACGGTTTTCAACACAATTGTTCCGGAGTTTAACAGCTGATACATAAATATCATATTATTAAAAACTAGAAAATAAAAATCATTGTAAATCTCGATCGAGATTTATTATAACGCAATTATTCCATCTTTAAAATTGTTCCAAAAAATTATTAAGCAAATAAAACATATTATCTTCTATATATTATGCATTTTAGATTTAACAATTAAACTAGTGTAATCGACTTGAGATTACAAAAATAATAATAAAAGAACAGGAAATAAAAAAAAAGCAACATAAAATCAGATAAAACCGACAACATTTTTCTGTAGAATTCTCGTAAATATAATAACATTTTAAACTTTACAGTATGTTTTAGCCTCTAGGTAGAGAATATGTATCGTCATAATAATTTTTATTTAATTATATTCACTAAGAGCAATATTTGAACGTCGGTTGTTGTATTCAGGTTAAATGAAGATAAATTTTTCTATTTTTTTTTCTTCGTGCTTTAGAAAATGTCTGCCTGTGCGTGTAAAAATTAGAAAATTTTATGAAAAATAGAACAAAATTGGATGAGAAGAAATTTAAAGAATAAAAAAGTTCGATCTTGTATCATGTCATATCTAATTCCCGTTATTATCGTAAGTGATCAAGTATTTAAAAAGAAATAAAAAAATCTTTGAACGAAACTTAAATGAACTAATACCTAAATGCGATTTAACCAAAGTTAATAATTATATACAGATTCGAAAGTCTGACAAATTACTTAGATTGAATCTGAATTGAATCTGATATCTTCCTCTTTAAAATGCTTTCTTCGGAATAAATGCAAATCGATAATTAAAAAGAATAAAAAAAGATGACATGACGCATACCTCTAAAATAATAAGTAAGATCGTAATTAGTATGTTGATCGCTTACAGTAGTGCTCCTTAGTTATCCTCTGACGAATTTCTTCTCTTTTGATTGAACATTTGGCTATGACGATATCGATAACGTGACTTCATAGATATCTCTATAAATCTATACTCTCTACTAAATAAATATTCGTCGAAAATTAATTTTTTTAAAACAAAAAAAAGAAAATAATTGCTTATCTCGACAACCAAATGTTCTTCCTCGAGGGAAAATTACAGAAATCTTTGCGCTTGAGATATCTATTATTAGAAAATGTAGATAAACCAAACACAAATATAGAATAACAGAACGAAAATAAAGAAATGTAATAAGTACTTAAAAGTAAGTACGATAAAACCGCATGATTCGCGAGCTATCATCGTATTTGTTATTATGTAGTTAGCAATGCTATAAATCATTGTATACAAATATACCCTTTATTCGAGAGGTTGCTGCATAATATACATATAGTTTTTTTCTTTATATTTTTTATTACCTTAAGCCTTGGAAAATTAAATGAAATTGTGGTACGTTGTATTTTTTAAAATAACAAATACAGAATTTGTTGAGACACAACGAGTCTCATTTCTAGATTTATTTCTTCCTTCATTTTAGAATTTTTTTAAAGGACAATAAATAAAAAATATTAAAACGATTGTTTTTATTCTACGAATATATTCAGAATATTATTACAATGTATTACAAAGATTTAGAACAATTTTTTCAGAATTGTAAAAGAATAATAAGATGTGAGTTTTAAATTATTCATATTTAAGTGAATAATAATTAGACTTCATTAAACAGCTTAAAATTATATTAAATGAACGTATCAATCTGATTCTAAAGAAGGGTTTCACGTCAAAAAAGCCACAGCAGCGCGTGGCCGGGCCACCCCTAGTATATATATATATACTTTATCTTTTCGTTCGTTTTTTGATGGAAGTATTGTACTTAATCTTTTTTTTATATTCTTTATAATTGTTTATCTACATTGGTGGAAAAAAGATGTCCTCTTTTTTTTATGGATTCCTTTGTACTCCTTACATAGAAAGGATGCAATTTTAATTCTAAATGTTAAACAGTTAAATTAATTCCTGGGTCTTACAGAATAAGACCAAAATATAAAAAAAGAGAAGATCATTAAGATAGTTATCATATATTATTATAAAATAAAAAATAAAGATATTTTTTATAATCGAAGATGTTACCTCATCAGAAACGTACGTAGTTCTTTGCATTTATTAAAAATTGTGTTTTTTCTTTTCTCTTTTTTTTTTAGAGTCGTAGATTTTAGATTTCCACTATTTATAATTTGTACTCGGTTTGTATCGCCGAGAAAAAAACGGTATGACTTTGGTAAAAAATATTGCTGTTCTTTTGTGTTTTCCTTCATGTTTTTTGTTTTCTTTTCTCTTTTTTCTTGGCTTCTCTTTTTATTCCTTCATTCATTCCGTACAAATTAAGAAGTAAATGAGTATATATATAGCCTCTAACCTCTAACCACCTCCGAAGGATGCTGAAGGCTAATAAGAATAATATGTTTTCTATCCCTTTCCAAAAGGGCGTAGGTTACTTTTCGCATAAATACGTGTAGAAAAGTTATTCTACACGTATAACTTTTCTATTTTAATTCTACCGCGATTATAAGCGATTCTCTGATTAGAATTTATATTACTTTTAAATAATGAATTATAATAATTTATTAAAAATGTCGAATAATACCTCCACCAGTATGAATAAAGATGATTCATCTAAAAAATCAAATAATGACACTAATATGACATCTAGGCGTAGAAGGAAAACTATTTTAATTTCAAGTAGTGAAGAGGAGAAATTTATTTCAGTAGAAAAGTGAGTATAAAAGTAATAATAATAATTTAATTATAAAATCATTGTAAAAAGTAAATTGTAGAAAAAATAAGATTTGTATGAATAAATAGTATTATTTGCTTTGTATGCATTAAAAAATTATGATTGTCTTTTGTGTTCTATTAATTGTCCCTTATATTATATTACGTCTTTAACACTAAAACCACCAACCGGTCAAAATGGCCAGTTGTACCATTTGTTTACAAGATTTGTCTTCAAATTTTATTTAATATTTTATAGTTATGTTATGACTTTTTCTAAATTCCTGTATTTAATAATATTCTAAATTATTTTAATTTTTTACTTCCTCTTTTCTGATATACTTATACGTGATATACTATGACCTAATGACCCGGTCTTTTCGACCGGTCGTCATTTTTAATATTTCTAATTTAAAAATTACTTAGAACCTACGTCAATCCGCCACTAAAATTGCAACAAAATATATTTTCTTTAATTTAGATGTGATAACAAATACATAATAATAACTAGAAGGTTCGAAAAGAAAGACGGTTATACCGAGATAAATACATAAAGTAATCAGAATAAATGGAAGGTTTTGAAAAGAGAGACGGTTATACCGTGATAGCAGAATAGAGAGGGCAAATATAACGAATTTTTGTCCTATATATTATATAAGGGTACAGCGAGCAGGCGTGCATAATGAGTTTACAATTGTTTATCTAGTTTTGTAACTGTTGAGGAATTGAGTGGTCAAAAATGAGTAGAACGCCGAGCAATTGCAGTGAGTGGTCAGATTTATTAAAAATGCGTACGAGTACACCACGTGTCGGTTGAGATTTAAACTGAGTAGCCGTTGAGCGGACTACGTTCCGAACTTTCACTGACGAATGTTACACTGAGTGGACTTGAGACGGCGTGATTATATTAATCACTTATGAATCGAACGATGTAGATTAAATTAATCCCACCGAACCTATGACTTTGTGAGAAGACGTAGACAAAGCCGAGAAAACACGTGTGAATAGAACGAGTCGAAGAGAACCAAGATGAGAAGAAACGTGTGGTATCTGCGATGACAAAGAGATGACTGCCTGAGAAGCCAGCGTCACGGCGCTTCTTTACCGCCGAGATGAGTTATGGCGAGTCTGCATTTAGCGACAACTGTAGCGAGTTCTGATTGGGCAAATTAATTCCCAAACATTTCCGCCCGCCATCAGCAACGAAGTTGATGATGAGTTATGCTGCCTTCTGAGCGGCCACTGGGAGGACTGCGAGCTTGGTGATCGGCCTGGTGAGTGTTGTGGTAGCCGTCTTCAGCGATACCACCCTGGTGAGTCCATCCTCCCCTGGCAGCAATTTGAGCACC
Source organism: Polistes dominula (assembly GCF_049000335.1). Classification (NCBI taxonomy): domain Eukaryota; kingdom Metazoa; phylum Arthropoda; class Insecta; order Hymenoptera; family Vespidae; genus Polistes; species Polistes dominula. Next base: position 48,692 of record NW_028300923.1, on the reverse strand, counting down.
CTAGCAATGGGCCATTTTCCTGGAGGCAAACGCTCATCAGTAAGGAGAACGAGAGAACCTACCTTAATCTGGTTGTGAGCGTGATGCCATTTTGAGATGGCTTGTAGTTGTTGCAGATACTGAGTTGACCACATGTGCCAGAAATGCTGAACTCGTTGCTGAATGAATTGCCATCTGGAGAGCCGGCTTGCTGAGATATCCAAGAGTGAGCCTTTAGGGACAGCATTGAGTGCCGTTCCGATGAGAAAGTGCCCTGGAGTGAGCACTGAGATGTCTTCTGGATCTTCACTGAGCGGTTCGAGTGGTCTGGAGTTGAGAATGGCTTCAACTTGAGCTAGGAGTGTGGAAGTCTCCTCATACGTGAGCAGTGTGTCTCCGACTGATCTTCTGAGATGAAACTTCAGAGACTTGACTACTGCTTCCCATTCCCCACCCATGTGGGGGGCTGCAGGAGGGTTAAAATGCCACTGTGTATTGTCTTGAGCTAGCAGAGAAGAGATCTCCCGATGTCCTGAAGAGCTTTCTGAGAAACATTGCTTGAGCTTAACTTCAGCGCCCAAGAAGTTGGTGCCACAATCAGTTTAAATGTCTGACGGGACACCCCGCCTTGAGGTGAAGCGTCTGTACGTTGCAATGAAACCCTCTGCTGAGTAATCTGAAACGACATCGAGATGAGCTGCCGAAGTTGATAGACAGACAAATACACAGATCCAACCCTTATGAGTCTTGGAGCCACGTCCCTTCCAAGTCTTGAGCGTGAGCGGTCCAGCGTAGTCAATGCCTGTGTGAGAAAACGGGCGTGATGGAGTGACTCGCGCCAGAGGTTGTTGGCCCATCAGTTGCTGAGCACGGATCCCCCTGTAACGAGCACACACCACACACCTGAGAACATATGACTTCACTGGAGCTCTTCCTCCGATGATCCAGTAGAGTTGTCTGATTAGTGCCTGAGTCGACTGAGTGCCTCCATGCATCGTTTTCTTGTGAGCATGGGCGATGATGAGTTCTGAGAGCCTGGAGTTACGAGGGAGAATAGCTGGATGTTTTGCCTCGTACATGAGTTCGGACTTTGAGAGGCGACCGCCCACCCTGAGCACAACGCCGGCATCAATGAATGCGGTGAGTCTAGAGAGTGGATGCGAACTTGGCAGCTGAGATCGTCTTGAGAGTACTGAGATTTCTTCTGAGTAGTACGCCGATTGAATGGCCTTGACCCAAAAGAGTCGTGAGTCTTCCATGCTTTTAGCTGAGATACAGGCTGCTGGTGTCGAGTCAAGCTCTCCTGAGAGCCTCTTGAGAAATCTATTGCAGAGAGCTGTAACTCGAAGCAACCTGTTGAGCGATGAGTATCGATGAATGAGGTCCCAATGATAACTCGGAGAAGATCGTACCGCGTGATGTGCAACACGAGCACGAGCTTCTTCTGCACATGAGTCATCAGGAGTTGTATCGATCTGAGCCGGCCATGATGCCACTGATTGAGTGAGCCATGGTGGTCCCGTCCACCATAGAGAGTGCTTTTCCAGCTGATCTGTGGTTATCCCACGTGATGCACAGTCAGCTGGGTTTGATATGCCAGGCACAAACCTCCAATGAGCGTTCCTTGAGAGTTCCTGAATTTTGATCACGCGGTTGCGTATGTAATCTTTCCATCTTGATGGATGAGCTTTGATCCATGTAAGAGTTACCTGAGAGTCCGTCCACAAGGTTGTCTTATTTATGATCATGTTTAGAGTAGCGCAAACATGATTCATGAGCGTGGAGAGTAGCAGCGCTGCTGAGAGTTCTAACCTCGGGATGGTTAGCCGCTTGAGCGGTGAGACCTTCGTTTTTGAGCAAATAAGAGAGACCTTGGCGCCAGTGGACGACGAGTTAACAATGAGATACACAACGGCTGCCATTGCGAATTGCGATGCATCAGAGAAGCCATGTAGTTCAACAGCTGAATTAGAGAGAGTGTTGAACCAACGTTGGATAGAGAGCCTGGCCAGGCTAATAAGATCTTGTCTGATGCAGAGCCATTGTGAGTGAGCTGTTCCGAGAGTGGTTCGTCCCAGTCGAGATTATGCAACCAGAGAGCCTGAAGAAAGATCTTAGCCTTAATTATGACTGGAGATGCGAAGCCTAATGGATCAAAAATTTGTGCTACTTCTGAGAGGACAAGACGTTTCGAGTATCGTTTGGAGGGAGAAGCCGAGATTGTTGAGAAGTCAAACCTGTCCTGTTGAGGTGACCATCGAATACCAAGGATTTTGGTATCGCAGTCGTTGAATGAGATGCCTGAGGTCTCGCCAAGCTCAGACGAGACCTCTCTCAACAGTTCCTGAGAAGTAGAGTGCCACTTAGCCAGCGGGAATCCGCCCGCATGGCAGAGCCGTATGAGTTGTTGAGCAGTCTCCACGAGCTGTTCCACTGTGTCGGATCCTCCGAAGATGTCGTCAACATAACGCCCATGAGTGATCGGCTTGACAGCAAGAGGATACTGAGAGCCTTCGTCTTCAGCAAGCTGAAGGAGCGTTCGTACAGCCAGGAACGGTGCTGATTTGGTTCCATACGTGACTGTAGTGAGCTGAAAATGAGATTCCTCCTGCTGTTCATTCACCCACACGATGCGTTGCAGATCCTGGTCATCTGGATGTATCTTGATTTGCCGGTACATCTTAGTGATGTCAGTCGCAAAGAGATACTTGAGTTGACGTATCCAAATGAGCAAGTCAAAGATGTTGAGCATCAGATTAGGACCAGCGTGCATGATATCATTGAGCGAGTGACCAGTGGAGCTGGCACTTGAACCGTTGAAAACAACCCTGAGCTTCGTGGTGGAGCTGTCTGGCTTAAGTACCCCATGATGAGGCAAATAGTAATGTGGCCTTCTACCAACTGAGATGTCATCGAGCTTGAGCATGTGCTGAGATTTTTCATACTCTCGCATGAACTGAGTGTACAATCGGTCGTACTGAGTGTCTCTGCCAAGTCGCCTGAGAATTCGTTGGAGCGATCGATGAGCTGTCTGATAAGAATCTCCCAGGACTGTTGGGGGCGATTTGAGAGGCATCCTGACGATGTAACGCCCTGTTCAGTCCCTTGAGTGAGTGGTCTTGAAGTGGAGCTCACACTCTTGCTCCTCAGGAGTAAGCCATGAGTTGTCCGATGATGGAGGTTCTTCTTGGACCCAGAACCGTGTCAACAACTCTCGCAAGGACGAGTTTGATACCTGAGAGCTGCCGAGATGAGTTGTCCTTGCAAGCGTGACCGGTGCCTGAATATGACCAACCACCTAATGACTGATAATTGAGCAATGGGAGTTCCTGCTGAGTATCTAATGATATTAGGCCTAATGAGTTGGCCGTAGAAGTCTGCTCCGATTATGACATCTACTGCCCTTGGAACGAGAAATTCTGGATCAGCTAGAGGTAAACCCTTCAGGTGTGGCCATTCGGGTTCCTGTTGAGTCTTTATGGCCGGCAGGATGGTGGTAACTGTCTTTAACACGTGAGCTGAAATTGTCACCGTGAGTAGTCTATACCTTGATTGAAGGTTGAGCGTGACAATTCCTCTTGTTTGAGACGTCCGTGTTCCACCGACACCATAAACGTCCAGCCTTGAGTGCCTTCGTTGTAACTTGAGCTGCTGGGTGAGCTTTTCTGAGATGAATGAGATTTCTGATCCAGGGTCGATGAGCAGACGAACTTGAGTTGTTGAAGCGGCTGAGACGACTATTGCTGTTGCTGTGGCCAGCAATGTGAGATGACTGAGATGGGCTGAGTTGGACGTTAGATGATCACAACTCTCAAAGAGCTGCTCTGAGCTTTATGCTTGAGAGGACTTGGATGAAGGAGCGGGTGTGCTAGACACCTCCTGAGTGGTCTGATGGTCATCTCCTGACGGTTCGAAAACGATTGAGAGGTCTGCTCCATGCAACAGGGTATGATGGTAGTTGTTGCATGATTTGCAGTGCATTCGGCTATTGCACCTCCTTAAATTATGCCTGCCTAGGCAATTGCAACACAGACTTCTGTCTCTGATCAACCGTACCCGTTGGTTGACCGAATAGCTTCGCATCCTTGGGCAGACTACGATGTAGTGGTCTTGCCCACAACAGTCACACGGATAAGCAGCTCGTGACTGAGCAGGACGAGAAGTCTGATAAGTAACAGGCCTTGATGAGCTGACTGGGGGCTGCTGAGAGGCCTGATGTGAGCTTGTCCGAGTAGTCTTAGCCCCTTTCGGCACATTGAGTTGAGCAGGCGTGGATGAGGATTCTATGGTCTCCAATGTGCGGGCACGAGCGACCAGAAATTCGGTGAGCTGGCTGAGTGTCGGAAATTCATCTGTAGATGCAAGAGATGTCTCCCACCTCTCGCGAGTGTCCTGATCGAGCAGTCCAGTGAGCAGAGTGACCATGAGGCAATCATTATTGCTCTCCACTGTGAGTGTTCTGAGTGCCTGAGTGGTCTCATTAATGATGTTGACCATCTTAGTCAGCGATGTGGCTTGGCGCCTTTGCATCGGTTTAAAATTGAGCAGTCTTTCCAGGTGTGATTTTATAATGAGGCGTTTGTTCTCAAACCTTGATGTGAGCAAGGTCCAAGCCGAGTCGAATGATGAATTATCAGGCGTGATGTTGGCAACAATTTCATAGGCCTCACCCTGCATCGCTGATTTTAGATACTGGAACTTTTCCAGATCACTGAGATCCGAGCGGTCTGCTATCACTGAGCTGAACATGGCCTTGAAATCAGGCCATTTCCGGCAACGAGCACTATCGTCGGGTGAAGGAGTGGGCTGAGTGTTCTTAATGAGTCGTTCCTTAAGTCGACCAAGCAGTCGTTTTGTCTTGATCATCAATTTTGTCTCACTGATGTTAACCGTTTCCGTGAGGTATGGATGGCTCATCTGGTTGGGAGGCCAATTACATACTAGTTGAGCGTGCTCTTGACGGAATGATCCATGCAGCTCTTCTAGCTGCTCGAGCAACATGGTCACCTCTGTCAGGGTGATCGAATCGGATGCGTCACTAACCTGACTAAATATATCCTCTATCGACACGAGGATCTCCCTTTGTGCCTGCACCCGTAACGTGAATTCTGTCGTGAGTGCCGCAGGCGATTGGCTTCTTGACCGGGTGCCTTGGCCATGAGTGGACGTCGAGGGTACCGTCAGGCTGGTCGGTTGAGCTGTCTGAGAGATCGGTTGATCATCACCACTGCTTGTGGTCTTGGCCTTTTTCTCTTCATCCCGCACAAGCACCATTGTGATAATTAAATGAGAAGTCTGTATTGATAGTCACTGTTTAGTTGAGATTGTACTGAGAGTCACTGATAATAAGTAGTGTTAATGAGAGAACAATGTCGCAATAGGTAACGGCACTATTTAGTAAACACCGCGAACGAGATGACAATACCCCGCTACTCAGGAGTGAGAGTGGGGGAAGTATTCGCGGGCCACGCGAAGCGAGTGAGACGACACGTACTCGCAAGAGAGATGGCTTTATCCCACCCTACTCGTGAGTGAGAGAGGGGGGGGCTCACGCGTCACACTAACGCGAGCGTGGCACTATTTCTCGTGACGTAAGAGCGGGCGTGAGACGGCACTACGTCACGCGTAGCCACACAACTTGAGATGGAACTATTTCGCGCGAAACAAAGCGACTGAGATGGCACTACTTTTCCGAGTAAAGAGAAGGCGTGACACGGCACTACGTCACGCGTAAGAGCACTACTTGAGCTGGCACTACTTTCCCGAACAAAGGAAATGAGATGACGAAATATACCGCACACAATGAACTTTACCGAATTTTTACAAATCTGCGCTGCAAATGCTCGATCCGGCTCGAAGGACCAAATGTTGAGGAATTGAGTGGTCAAAAATGAGTAGAACGCCGAGCAATTGCAGTGAGTGGTCAGATTTATTAAAAATGCGTACGAGTACACCGCGTGTCGGTTGAGATTTAAACTGAGTAGCCGTTGAGCGGACTACGTTCCGAACTTTCACTACGAATGTTACACTGAGTGGACTTGAGACGGCGTGATTATATTAATCACTTATGAATCGAACGATCTAGATTATATTATTCCCACCGTACCTATGACTTTGTGAGAAGACGTAGACAAAGCCGAGAAAACACGTGTGAATGGAACGAGTCGAAGAGAACCAAGATGAGAAGAAACGTGTGGTATCTGCGATGACAAAGAGATGACTGCCTGAGAAGCCGGCGTCACGGCGCTTCTTCACCGCCGAGATGAGTTATGGCGAGTCTGCATTTAGCGACAACTGTGAGCGAGTTTTGATTGGGCAAATTAATTCCCAAACAGTAACAATATCCTAAAAATGCCGAGACGTACGTAAATTCGGGGTAAACATGACGGATCAGATGGCAAAAAAGTATAATGTGAAGTCACTGTCTCGAAGGTGGCTTCTTCAAGTATTTTTTAGCATTTTCGATTTAGCAGCAATAAATGCCTTGGTTTTATACAAAGAAACAACTGCTGAAAATATATCGAGAAAAAGTATTTTTTTTTTAATTAACAGAAGAACTTAGCGCAGAGTATAAAGATCCATCTGAACTGGAAAACTTGAATGACATCTTGAAGAGTCCCGAGAGTTCTAATATACGAAAAACTTGCCAAATAGGTTTTTGTAATGAAAATAAAACTATGAATATATGTGCTGTCTGTAAGAAACATGTTTGTGGTAAATGTACATTGAAAAAAATGTCTTTACTACCTTTTATGTACAGAGATGTATACATTACGTAAATGCAATATTACAATAAAATATATTTCATTTTCTTTAAAACTTTTCTTTGAACTTTTATATTTTGTGAACTAAATTACACCGGTCCAAATGACCGGTTGTTGGTAGAAATAGATATATAACAACAATTAATAGTTCTAGTGTTAATTAATATAGTGATTAGTAAAATATCTTTTATAGTTATAATCTATTTTCATGTTAAAAGGAAATCTATAGGCCTACATTCTACGCCCACTAATGTCAAGGGAAAAGGAAACAGCCTTAAGAAACACCTTTTATCTTGTTCAATTGATGAGTATTTATCTACTTCCAAATACGAAGCTACTTCACATGGTATATTTTATGTACAATCTTTATAGAATATGAACTCAAGCTCGACAAATTTTTAAATTTATTTTTTTTGTTTTTGTGGGAATATGTAACTCGGATTCAAGAACGAAAATCAATCTCTTTGGTTCTCTTCTTTCTGGTCTAAGAGGGCCATAGTTTTCCATTAACACGTTTAAACTTGCATGGTGTGGGGATTGGCTGACGTCATGGATGCCGCCGATGGACTGACCTGACCATATGCCTATTGTGTGTAAGCGTTCGTTCCTTTTTTTTTAGTCTATAAGAAACAGCCCTTCAATAAAGACGTGCCATTCCTTGTGCACTTAAATATTAAAGTTTTTTGGTTATAAAATTATATTTTGTGTTAATATTCATTTAGAAGAACCCAATAATCCTACAGTTTTAAACGAAGTATTATTTGAACAAAATTTTATTCTATGTAATTAATTTAGTTTTATAGATAGAATCATCCTTTATTCGTTTGTACTACTAATAACAAAACATACAGTATACAAATATCTATTAATGATTACAAATTGAAGCTTTAAAGAATCTAATAATTTGATTTAATTTACCAGATAATTTCAAGCCGAATTCTTCTACAAATGCTGACATAATTGATATTAATGAATAAAAGCATTCAGAACAAAAGTTGGTTAATATAAAAGAAAAAATGAGTAGTAATTCAGAAGACAAGAATCTATCTATTGTGGATTCAACTCATTCCGATAGTGATTCAGATATTCAAATTTAGATATTATACAACTCTTTATGCAATATTATTATATTAATAACAACTTTAGATTTTCATAGGTTAAATACAAACACCTATAGAAAAATAAAACTAAAGAAAGATATTTTAATAAAAACACCTATAGATAAATAAAAGTAAAGAAAGATATTATAATAAAAATTGTTAAATTAAATTTTGAGAGTACATATTTACCAAATAGAAGGAGTAGCGAAGGAGAAAACGCATTAGCAATGTCATTTTCGAAACAGGAAATTAGAGTTTGTAATATAAATCCACTAGAAGCTGAAGACTGAGCTCTCTTTACTTGTAAAGTACAAAACAAAATAGATGATTAAAGGGTAAGAAAATATATTTTATGCATTTGTAATATTTTATACTAATTTAAAAAATGTTTTACTTTTAGTTACATGTCACGTCCAGTGACGTCTAAATTCGAATTTCGTGCACAACACCCAAAAGTCTTAAACTTGGTAAACTCTGTCGTATTTGAATAATTATTAGTCTGTTTAACTTTTGCGTAAAAATAATTTGTTAAACTTTAGTTCGTGTAATTTTGCGTGAAAATAGTTCTATAAGTACTATGTAAACCCTGCGAGATAAATTTTTCTTTTTCTATATATACATATATCTCCTACTGTTGTTTTAGTATATAAACTCGATACCTTGTATGTACATTAGTTATTAGATTAATCATAATAGATAATTTTCGTTCGCGCTAATGTACCTTGTTTTCACGCTATATACTTAAATATTTGGTAATTACATTTTCTTTTCCTTATTGTTACTATTCTTTGTAAAGATAATTCTGTATTTCTTATGAACGACCATCGATAAATTGTATTTTGTAGAATGGATAAAATAGAGTATTAAGAATCCATTGTCGTTCATAGAGGAATCTGCATTACCGACAGTGTCGGTCGGTAACTAGTTTAGTCGATAAGTAAATGTCGGTAATACCGACATTGCGTTCTTCCAGTACTGACTTGTCGGTCGACGTTATATTGGAATGATTGCTTTTAAATTATTATTTCAATGTGCATAAAATATTCATACTTTATTATATTATATTCGTTACTGATATTCTGTCTGCACGTGCATTTTTGCTGACGGCGCAGTCCCAAGAGCTCGCGCTTGATAACATTCCAATGTAACTGACACTTATCTTTCTTCGGAGAATTCGCGCTTGATAAAATTCCAATGTAAGTAATACCGAATTCTCTTCGAAGAATTCGCGCTTGATAAAATTCCAATGTAAGTAATACTTATTTCTCTTCGAAGAATTCGCGCTTGATAGTAACTAATATTTTTGTCAGCGAATTCTTCTCCTTGACTTCGGTCTCACGGTGTGGAAGTCAGTAGTGGGGAAGCATTTTTGCGTAAGTGGGAGGTACTCCCACTCTTCCGAAACGGACGCTTCTTGCGATGCTGCGTTCATCCATGAAGTCAGTCCATCATATACAGTAATTGAGTACGTGTCTAAAATTTTTCTAAGAGTTGTCTAGATTTGTACTAAATTCTCTAAGTCCATTTATAAGTCCATCTTATATAATCATTTGGTACGTGTCGGAAATTTGTCTTAGGTTTCGTTCTGGTACTCCAAGTGTACTTATAAAGTTCACCTTATTTAATTATTGAGTACGTTTCTCAAATTTGTCTAATGTTCGTTTAGTTTTGATTTTAAGTATTATCATATTAACCTACTACTGCGTATATCTAAATCGTGTGTTTGTTAAATATTGTGCGTGATCTGATTCGATTATCGACGATTTATGAATATTAACTTGGTATTTTGACTTAGGTTGATTTACAATCAGTTTATTTAAATTTTCTTACTAAGTTCTCTCTCTCTTATTTAATAGAACTTAGTCATTGACTTTGAACATTTTATTCTTAGTTATTATTGCTATCGTAAATCTTTGCAAACCTAAGTCCTTTATCGATTACCAAATTAATATTCCGTTAACATTGTTCATTTATAATTGTGTGTGTGTGCCACAAGGTGTTTATTGTGTAACAATTTAAATCTGAATTTAAATTTTAAAATATACTATATTGTTATTCTACATTGTGATTGTGATTTAACAACTGCACTCCTTCCTTCAAACGCCAATTTCAGTCAGCATATTTGGATTGCATCTCCCATTGGCCAGCACCGGAAACCAGGTAAGAATTAAAGATTTGGTTAACATCCAGGGTTGAGTTTTCTTTGATATATTGACGTCCGACGCTCCGGTATCCGCGAGTAAAGCCTATCCCGGGTAAAGTACTGGATAAGCAGGCTGACCCAAAAACAGGCAGTGACTTTCTTTCTCTTATCCGAGTAAACGACTGCAGGGTCGTGACCGGTTGAGAAATCTCTAAATTCGTTCTTACTCTTCAAGTAAGAACTGGTGACAGCGGCCACTCGTGAAATCTCTTCTCGAGACGTAACAAGTAACAAAAATTGGTGACAGCGGTGGGATAGCCCAAAATTGGTGGGATTGCCCAAAATTGGTGGGATGGCCCAACAATACGGTTTTGTCACCTCGCGATTCTCGTAGTTTGTCGGATATTTGCTGCGGTTGGCTTACTTGGATTTTCGGATTGTTTCGTATAAATTTTGTTTTTTTTTGTTTGTTTGTTTAAACTAAATTTTTACAATTTAAAATGGCATCGGAACGTGCACGCGCTGGAGCAGAATCTCCAATTGGAACTAGTAGGGAATTTTTGGATAAGGAAAGCGAAATCAGACGAAAGATGGAAGATATAATGCTGATTCAAGAGCAGTTAGGCAAAGTTCAGATAGAAATATTTAAAAGACAGGAGGAACTAGACAAGAGGGAATCAGAAATCGAAGCACAAAGGCGGGAACTAGCGCGAAGAGAGCGCAGATTAGAGAGTTGGGGAGGAGAGAATCAAAGATCAGATGATGAATATTCGGGCGATTTCCGAGGATTTGAAAGGACGCGTACTCCGGTGGATTCATTTATCACAGTATCCCGGACGCCCGGTGTCTCCCGAGGCGGGTCGCCTCGCCCGGTTCCCCGCGCGAAGACGTTCGATAACGCCCGTCGACGATATGGATAAGTATAATTTAGAAATGAATCGCCTTAGGCGAGAGAACGAGTTATTAAGGAGTACATTGGCCTCCTCGCGACCGCCAACCCCACAACCGCGAAGCGGTTGCCCGTCGATTAAAATTCGTGAAATTACGGAAGGGGGTTCCGAAGTTTGACGGTCACAATATTTCTGTAAACCAGTTCGCGAGAGCATGTAAAAGGGCTCTCGATTCGTTGCCCGAAAACTATTCTGACGAATTAGAAAACTCGTTAACCAGATCGTTGATTTCGAAGTTAAGTGGGCATGCTTATGTCGTTATCGAGCATATAAAAGTAACTCGAGTGGAACATTTAATTGAACGTTTAAAAGACGCGTTCTTGCCATCGTACGGCGCAAACTACTATCGAGGACAATTGGCAACCGAATTTAAGAAACCAGGAGAACATGTCCTTGACTATTTTAGTAGAATTCGCGATTTAACGCAGTCGATCATTGATGAAGAATCGAAGCAGTTAGGTAGATTAGAACGCTCCGTAGAACGAAAAATAGAGGAGGAGGGTTTAGACGCTTTTATAAGAGGCCTTTCTCCTGAGTATCGCACATCATTGCGTTTTGAAAAATATCACGATTTTAACTCAGCGTTGGTTTGTCTTTTTGAAAATCGATAAACAGATACAGGCTGATGCGGCTAGGAACAAATTGTCGGTCGTTAAAGACAGTAACCCAAAAGTAAGGGTGATTAGACAGGTTGTGGTATGCAACTTTTGTGGAAAGCGCGGACATAGTGAAAACTATTGTTGGAAAAAGAATAGTAAAGGGAAAGATCGCAGCGGACCGAGCGGAAGTAGAAGTAATTCTCCCCGGAATAGTAAGGGTTCATTTCGGAAACGATGTAATTATTGCAAAAATTTTGGTCATTTTAAAGCCGACTGTAGGAAATTGAAATACATCGAAAATAAACGCATGGCGGGAAACGGAGAGGGGAAGCCGGTAACGGACGCGCGTCGGGTTCCCCCTCCGGGTCCGCGTCCACCAAGTCCGACGGCAAAAGCAGGACCGTCGACATCAGAAAAATAATGTATGAACCAACGGTCTCCGCTCCGCTTGTCACGTGTACCTCAAAACAGCTGACGGGTACCGTGACGTTGTTAATTGACACTGGCGCACAAGTTAATTTGATTAAGATTAATAAATTACAAATGGACATTAAAATAAATAAGTCTGAAATTTTACATTTAGTGGGAATTTCCCCGGAGGTCATTTGACCCTTGGATCTACTAATATTTGCATGTTCGGGGAGTATGTAAAATTTCATTTGGTTAGGAATGATTTTCCTGTCGAGACGGACGGTATTTTGGAAATGAATTCTTGAGGTCAAGGTCAGCTCTAGTTGACTATGAGAATAGATGCCTCAGATTTCGGAAACAGGTAATCTCATTTATAGAAGAGGAGAGAATTAATATTCCGTCTCGTACGTCAAAAATTTGCTGTATTCATATTAATAATGTCGAAACTACAGAGGGATATATCCCTCGTTTGAATCTTCAGCCCGGAGTTTTTGCAGGAGAGGCTTTAGTTAGGAACGTAAACGGAAAAGCATACATTAAGGTAACGAATACGACTTTTGAATCCGTTGATTTGACAATTCCTAAAGTAGAATTATTGGATTATAGTATTGGTACTCTTCCGAATTCAGCATCCAATACCTCTGATCCATCCGGTTTCCTACGCAATATTCATACAATATTTGCCTCCAACTCCGCTAAACCGATTCCAAAATCAGATGTTTCGAATTCCGAGTCACCTTCCTCACCCTCCAGAGTTGAATCCGTGAAATCCCTCTTACGCCTTGATCATCTGAATGCGGAAGAGGCAAAATCTGTTTCAAAATTAATTGAGTTAAACGCCGACATCTTCCATTTGCCAGGTGAACCATTGGGGAGCACCAATGTTTTGGAACATAAAATAACAACAGCTGATAACGTTCCCGTGCATACTAAACAATATAGATTTCCCCCGGTTCACAAGGAAGAAATTAGGAAACAGACTTCAGAAATGTTAGTTGACGGGATAATTAAGCCGTCCATCTCTCCATATAATTCTCCTATATGGATTGTTCCTAAAAAGGCGGATTCAAAAGGTAATAAACAATGGCGCATGGTGATCGATTACCGGAATCTTAATGAAAAAACAGTAGGTGATGCATATCCTTTGCCCAATATCACCGAAATTTTGGATCAACTCGGCGCGGCTAAATATTTTTCTACTTTCGATTTGAAATCCGGATTTCACCAAATTAGAATGCATCCGGATGACCGCGAAAAGACAGCGTTCTCGACCCCGTATGGTCATTTCGAATTTTGTAGAATGCCTTTTGGCTTGAAAAACGCACCAGCAACCTTTCAACGGTTGATGGATCATGTCTTGACCGGTTTACAAGGCGAAGAAATGTTTGTTTACTTGGACGATGTCGTTCTTTATGCAAGTTCACTTAACGAGCATGAGATAAAATTTGGTAAGCTCGCTCGCAGACTTCGTCAAGCAAATTTAAAATTACAGCCCGACAAATGCGAATTTCTGAGGCGGGAGGTAATTTATTTAGGACACATTATTGGGGAAGACGGTGTAAAGCCGGACCCAAAGAAATTAGAGGCAGTCCGTGAATTTCCGCGTCCGAGGAATGCAAAATCAGTTCGTCAATTTTTGGGACTCGCCGGTTATTATAGAAGGTTTATTCCTGCCTTCTCTAAAGTCGCCAAACCACTAACGGATTTGTTGAAAAAGGATGTTTTGTTTTGCTGGGAGAATGCCCAGGAAAACGCTTTTTGCTCGTTACGTGATTCTTTGTGTAAAGAACCAATCTTGCAGTATCCAAATTTTGAATTGCCTTTTAACGTAACGACTGACGCATCCGGCTATGCAATCGGTGCCGTGTTGAGCCAGGGTCCTGTTGGAAAGGATCTGCCTGTTTCCTATTGTTCGCGAATTTTGAATCAGGCTGAAAGAAATTACTCGACAATTGAAAGAGAGCTTTTGGCAATAGTTTACGCGACAAGTTATTTTAGGCCATATTTGTACGGCAGAGAGTTTGTTCTGGTAACCGATCACAGGCCGTTAGTTTGGTTGAAATCAGTAAAAGATCCTACATCTAGACTTGTTAAGTGGGGTCTTAAATTGGCGGAATATTCATTTAAAATCATATACAAGTCTGGAACTGCAAATTCGAACGCAGATGCGTTGTCGCGAAATCCGGTGGAGAGTAAAAACATTCTCCCAATAAATATGTTCGATTCAGACGGCAGTCTTACTAACTTTGACATTAGAAAAACTGCGGACGACGACGGGGACTGTGACGTCAACGAGACAGCTGACAGAGTGACTGGTCTTGCCTCATCGTCATCTGATACAGTCGATCCAGTTACAGGGACGGTAACGGACGATGAAGGCTCTGACGTCGACGATACGGATGACTCATCCGCGTATGACAGACTTTACTCCCCGCAGACTGAGACCGAACATAACACGCATTTAAGAATGCTAACAGACAATGTAGGAGTCACAAGAGATTCGCTAAATTTAAGACACGATAATTTAGTTATTTTTACAGATCTGGTCGGAACTCCGTGTGACGAAGGGGCAAAGACTTTAAGTAAAATACATAAGCTTCCGAAATTCGAAGGACTAGTGCTGGGACGCGCTAAAGTAGTAAAATTCGGCAAGTATAAGCTAATCGCGATCCCCATTAAAGAACGGGCAATAAATGCCACTAAATTTGAAACGCTAGTTGAAGCTATTGGGTCTTTGCTATCCGTCACACGCGAGCTTGGGTTATCATCAGTCAGCATCTCGAGGACCCAAGGTTTGGACGGAATATCGTGGTTACGAATCTTAAGAAAAATTATTAATACATTCGAAAATGAAAACTGTAAAATAGTTGTTTGTAATAAAGAGGTATCTATTCCAGAGACAGAAAAGAGGGAGGACATTATAGCGGAATGTCACTCCTCGCCTATCGGTGGTCACAAAGGTGTGACAAAAACGTATAATCGTATTCGACAAAAATATCATTGGCCAAATATGAAGAAAGATATTCAAGAATTTATAAATATTTGTGAGAGTTTTCAAATTAAGAAATTAGTTAGAATTAAATCAAAAGAGCCAATGATATTAACCGATACGCCAGGAGCGGCATTCGACAAGATTGCCATGGACATCGTGGGCCCGTTACGGGAGACAAAGATGGGTAATAAATATATACTCACTATTCAGGATGCTCTAACAAAATATTTCATTGCAGTACCTCTAAAATCAGTTACGTCTGTTGACATCGCAGAGGGTTTAGTTCATAACTTTTGTAATATTTTCGGGGCTCCACGATCAATTTTGACAGACCAGGGCACAAATTTTACAAGTTCTTTACTGAGGGCAATATCAAAACAATATAATTGTAAGCAGATTAAAACCACTGCATTTCATCCGCAATCGAACGGATCTTTGGAACGTTCTCATATTGTCCTTATTGAATATTTAAAACATTATATTAATAAAAGAAGCGAGTGGGATAAGTGGCTCA
Organism: Polistes dominula; assembly: GCF_049000335.1. Taxonomy (NCBI): domain Eukaryota; kingdom Metazoa; phylum Arthropoda; class Insecta; order Hymenoptera; family Vespidae; genus Polistes; species Polistes dominula. The sequence goes on along the minus strand of NW_028300923.1, from coordinate 33,240 downwards.
CTCATGCAATGTTCTCCTACAATACTAGCACGCATGAGGGAACAAGATTCACCCCTCATGAATTGGTTTTTGGTAGACAGGCAAATGTGCCATCAGTAGATGTTTTGACTGGAATCAATTTAGAAGATACCTACTTAGAATATTATTTGGATTTAGTTAATAAAATAAGAACCGCACAAAAGGCGGCAAGACAGAACTTGGTGGGAGCTAAAATTAAATCTAAATATTATTATGATAAAAATGCTAGAGGTCAAAAGCTTAAAGTTGGTCAGGATGTCTATCTTTTGAAACAGCCAACGTCTAAATTGGGAAACCAATATACTGGTCCCCACCAAGTCCTAGAAGTGCTACCCAAAAATAACATCAAAATTAGTTATAAAGGTAAAAGTAAGATTGTTCATAAAGATAAGCTAAAATTGTCGAAATCTAAAAGGTAGTCTTCTTTCGTAAATATTTGTATATTAAAATATTTTGCTAACATATTTGTTTTGCCACTGACTGTACATTATCACCAGGAAGGATGAATTCCAAGGTTTGCTACGTCATCCTTTGTTGCGTCACGACGGCCTTCGCTCTATTGGGTTACGACTGTGGTGGAAATTCTGCCAACATCAGCACGGTATCATTGCTGGAGACCGGGGAGTGTAATCTACCCGTGTCATCGCCCAACAAGTCGGTGACGTACGTGCAGCTGTTACAGCTGACAGACTATGATAATGTGCGCGTATATCAGTGCAGAGTGGAAATAGACAGAACAATTTATTACTGTGGAATGAGTTCGCATATCTCAGCGGTTCATAACGGTCGCCGCATTTATTTACTTGAAGTGTCTTCGAACGTTTGTAAGAGTATGATAAATAACGGTACACTTTCGTTGAACTCATTCACACAGATTAGTGGACTACGTGTTAACTCGACAGACTTTCGAAGTGTTACGTTAGCGGGTTCCATTACCACCGACGGTAGGTGTCAAGGCACCCAATATTCGGATACCGACGGTACGTGGGACAGTGTGGTTGTTCAAAGTGTAGTGCGCACAGACATTAGAATATACACGGGAATAGTGAAAAGTGGTGAGAACTTGATTTCGCTTAGGGGACATATATCGTGTACTTTTTCAGAGGGAACGTGTTTTACAGACGAAAACGGTTGTGCATTTTGGACAGTTGTTCCCGGTTCGTCGTGTAATTTTGAACGATATACGGCACTGTATGAGGGGTCCGCTACCAAGGTGACGTCATCCATCGCAATCTCACATATTACAACAATGTACTCGGTGACGGGGGGAGACACTGCCTTCGCGTTGATGGGTAAAAACGAGCTCCATATTTGCGGGTATACTCTGGTCACTACTGAACATCCCAAACTTTTTATCTTGGAAACAACAAGTGGTCATACGTTTACGTCAAAGGCAAAAATAACACCCAAAACATGGATTTGTTTGCCTATATAAATTCAAAGTTCGTATACGTTGAGAAGCACCACCGTGACCAGCTGGAGTCTCTCTATATAAACATCTTACAACAGAAGTGCAACCTAGAACAACAGGTTATTCGAAACGCGTTGGCATTTGCGAACATTCTCCCAGATGTTTTTGCGTACACGGTCATGAAGAGGCCGGGGTACATGGCGGTGGTAGCCGGTGAAGTCGCGCCTATTGTCAAGTGCACCCCTATCCCGGTGAAAATAAGACATTCGGAATTATGTTATAGAGAACTTCCCGTGATATATCAAAATTTAAGTGTTTATTTAAAACCAAAGTCGAGAATTTTAGTTAGAAAAGGTACTGAGGTACCGTGCAGCGCATTACTGCCACAGGAATATTTGATCGAGGGAACCTGGTATCAGCTGCTACCAAAGCCAACATACGTAAAGGATCCCCAAATTCTACTGCCAGACACGGATGTGGTCTGGAGATACATCGATGCGGGATCGCTCGCGACTAGTGGAATTTATACACAGGCGGATTTGGACGATCTCCGGGACCATGTAATGTTCCCTGTTGAGCAACCGTCTATTTTGAACACTATCGCGAGAGGAGCAGCTGGACATAAGGTGAAAGTTGACACGTTAAATCTTGTAGATTTTGTGGGTGAAAAAGGTGTTAGTGAATTAGCAGAAAGTGTGACCTCTAAGCTTTGGAATGGTTTATTGAAATTCGGAACGGTCAGTTCTGCTATTCTTGGAATTGTGCTTATTTTTAAAATAGTGAAATTGATAATAGACTCTGTTCTTCGAGGGTACGCCCTGCACACAGTTTATGGTTGGAGTTTACATATGTTGGGTGCAGTTTGGGGCTCAATCACGAGCCTACTCCTCCATTTGGGGCGCGGGAAGGACGCCCGGCCTACTCAAAATTCGGACAATGGAATTGAACTTCAGTCGGTGCGCACGGAGACACCAGAACCTTCGAGTGGTAACTCCGGGGCCACCCAACCTACCTTGGATTCGAGAGGCTGCCAGACAGAAAATACATCTGGTAAGCGGGTTCAATTTCATGTGGATGACGAAATCACTCAGAAATTTCGTTCGTTGCGAAAACCACGGGAGTAAATCCCATGGTTCTTCTTCTTAAGGGGGAGGTGTCACGTCCAGTGACGTCTAAATTCGAATTTCGTGCACAACACCCAAAAGTCTTAAACTTGGTAAACTCTGTCGTATTTGAATAATTATTAGTCTGTTTAACTTTTGCGTAAAAATAATTTGTTAAACTTTAGTTCGTGTAATTTTGCGTGAAAATAGTTCTATAAGTACTATGTAAACCCTGCGAGATAAATTTTTCTTTTTCTATATATACATATATCTCCTACTGTTGTTTTAGTATATAAACTCGATACCTTGTATGTACATTAGTTATTAGATTAATCATAATAGATAATTTTCGTTCGCGCTAATGTACCTTGTTTTCACGCTATATACTTAAATATTTGGTAATTACATTTTCTTTTCCTTATTGTTACTATTCTTTGTAAAGATAATTCTGTATTTCTTATGAACGACCATCGATAAATTGTATTTTGTAGAATGGATAAAATAGAGTATTAAGAATCCATTGTCGTTCATAGAGGAATCTGCATTACCGACAGTGTCGGTCGGTAACTAGTTTAGTCGATAAGTAAATGTCGGTAATACCGACATTGCGTTCTTCCAGTACTGACTTGTCGGTCGACGTTATATTGGAATGATTGCTTTTAAATTATTATTTCAATGTGCATAAAATATTCATACTTTATTATATTATATTCGTTACTGATATTCTGTCTGCACGTGCATTTTTGCTGACGGCGCAGTCCCAAGAGCTCGCGCTTGATAACATTCCAATGTAACTGACACTTATCTTTCTTCGAAGAATTCGCGCTTGATAGTAACTAATATTTTTGTCAGCGAATTCTTCTCCTTGACTTCGGTCTCACGGTGTGGAAGTCAGTAGTGGGGGAAGCATTTTTGCGTAAGTGGGAGGTACTCCCACTCTTCCGAAACGGACGCTTCTTGCGATGCTGCGTTCATCCATGAAGTCAGTCCATCATATACAGTAATTGAGTACGTGTCTAAAATTTTTCTAAGAGTTGTCTAGATTTGTACTAAATTCTCTAAGTCCATTTATAAGTCCATCTTATATAATCATTTGGTACGTGTCGGAAATTTGTCTTAGGTTTCGTTCTGGTACTCCAAGTGTACTTATAAAGTTCACCTTATTTAATTATTGAGTACGTTTCTCAAATTTGTCTAATGTTCGTTTAGTTTTGATTTTAAGTATTATCATATTAACCTACTACTGCGTATATCTAAATCGTGTGTTTGTTAAATATTGTGCGTGATCTGATTCGATTATCGACGATTTATGAATATTAACTTGGTATTTTGACTTAGGTTGATTTACAATCAGTTTATTTAAATTTTCTTACTAAGTTCTCTCTCTCTTATTTAATAGAACTTAGTCATTGACTTTGAACATTTTATTCTTAGTTATTATTGCTATCGTAAATCTTTGCAAACCTAAGTCCTTTATCGATTACCAAATTAATATTCCGTTAACATTGTTCATTTATAATTGTGTGTGTGTGCCACAAGGTGTTTATTGTGTAACAATTTAAATCTGAATTTAAATTTTAAAATATACTATATTGTTATTCTACATTGTGATTGTGATTTAACAACTGCACCCTTCCTTCAAACGCCAATTTCAGTCAGCATATTTGGATTGCATCTCCCATTGGCCAGCACCGGAAACCAGGTAAGAATTAAAGATTTGGTTAACATCCAGGGTTGAGTTTTCTTTGATATATTGACGTCCGACGCTCCGGTATCCGCGAGTAAAGCCTATCCCGGGTAAAGTACTGGATAAGCAGGCTGACCCAAAAACAGGCAGTGACTTTCTTTTTCTTATCCGAGTAAACGACTGCAGGGTCGTGACCGGTTGAGAAATCTCTAAATTCGTTCTTACTCTTCAAGTAAGAACTGGTGACAGCGGCCACTCGTGAAATCTCTTCTCGAGACGTAACATACACGCCAATTTTGAAAATCGAGATTTATTATCAGATAAAGACAAAAAGGGCAAGAACATATTATACTATAAATAAAAAATATGGAAAAAATAAAGCAAATTTAGAAAGAGAATCTTTAATAGAACCTATTAAACAAGGAAAATAATAAATTATGTCTAATAAAAAATAAGAATAAAGAGAAGAAGAAAAAGTAGTTTTTCATCAGTTTATTAAAACATCGAAATTTAATTACATAGGATCTGCAAAAACAACAGACATATTAAAGAAATTGGGAAAAAACCACAAAAAACATTAAATAATGATTTCAACTTAACAACGGATAAGTTGAAAGATTTACATAAATCTTTTGTATATCAACCTTTAGAAGATACAAGCGCGAAAGATACACCTGGTTTAAAAGTTTAACTAATGCCATATCAACAGTATGCATTTGCATGGCTTATGGGGAGAGAGAAAAAACAACCACCCTTTGGTCTATTAGGTATTAATCATACATTATTGTTGATTATAATTATAACTTTTAATTTACATTTCGTATTCTGTACTAATACATTATTATTTGAAAATATTCAGCTGATGACATAGGCCTAGGAAAAACTATAACAATGATCTCTTTTATTATGGCCACTCTCAATCAAGGTGATTCAGACAGTAATGATGAACAATGTTCAACTTCAAAAATATCTATAATTATGTAAAATATATTTGCTTATTAATTGTAATTAATAGTATAAAGTTTTCAAATATCATTAATTTAAGAAATCATTAATTACATATTGTTTGGGATTTAATCTGCCAAATGAGAACTCGCGACAGTTGTCGCTCTGTGCGGACTCGCCATAACTCATCACAGCGGTTGAAGAATCATCGTGACGACGGCTTCTCTGTTAGTCATCTCTTTGCCATCACATATACAACACGTGTCTTCTCATTATATTCTAAAATGTCATCTTTTAGTACTCTCTATCTCGTTTAAACTACACGTGTCTACTCAACTCTGCTATACGTCTTCTCATAAAAGTACAAGTTCGGTGGGATTAATATAATCTTCATTGTTCGGCTCTTATCTGATTAATATAATCAGGCCGGCTCTAGTCTGCTAATTATAATATTTTCTCTGTAAAACTCGGAACGTGATTCGCTCAAAGGCTTCTCATTTGAATCTCAACCGACACGCGGTGTACGCTTACGTTTTTAAATAAATCTGACCACTCACAGCAAATGCTCGGCGTTCTTCTCATTAGGCCTACTCAATTCCTCAACATTTGGTCCTTCGAGCCGGATCGAGCATTTGCAGTGCAGATTTATAAAAATTAGTGAAGTTCATTGTGTGCGGTTCATTTCCTCATCTCAGTTTCTTTGTCTCGTGAAAGTAGTGCCAGCTCAAGTAGTGTTCTTACGCGTGACGTGGGCCGTGTCACGCCTGCTCTTGTTGCGCGAAAAGTAGTGCTATCTCAATTTCTTTGTTACGCGTGAAATAGTGCCATCTCAAGCCGTATGGGTACGCGTGACGTAGTGCCGTCTCACGCCCGCGCTTGCGTCGTGAGAAGTAGTGCCGTATCGCTCGCGTTAGTGTGACGCGTGAGCCGCCCCCCTCTCTCACTCAGGAGCAGGGCGGGATATAGCCATCTCTCTTGCGAGAACCGTGTCGTCTCACTCACTTCGCGCGACCCGCGAACAGTTCCCCCCTTTCTCACTCCCGAGTAGCGTGGGGTATTGTCATGTCGTTCGCGGTGTTTACCAAACAGTGCCGTTATCTTTCGCGACATTGACTTCTCTTTAGCACTACTTATTAACAGTGACTGTTATTTGTGAACTCATAAAGTAGTGACACTCAACATAAACATCTCGATTAATCATCACGATGGTGCTTGTGCGTGAAGACGATCAAAAGGCCAAGGAATCAACTAGTCATGATGACGAAGCAACCGCTCAGCCAGCTCAACCGACCAGCGTGGCGGTACCACCCACGTCTGCTCATGGCCAAGGTCCCCGGACCAGGAGCCAATCTCCGGTGCCACTCAGTAGTGAACTGACACTGCGCGTTCAGGCTCAGAATAAGCTCATTGTAACTATGCAGGATATACTCAGTCAGGTCGATGAGCCCTCCGAGGGGATCACCTTGACAGAAGTGAACATGATGCTCCAGCAGCTTGAGGAGCTGCATAAGACCTTTCGACTCAAACACGCGCAGCTCGTTTGCAATTGGCCTCCCAGCCAAATGGAACATCCGTACCTCACTGAGATGGTCAGAATCACCGAGTCGAAGCTGATGCTGAAAACAAAAAGATTGCTTGGTCGACTCAGAGAACAACTCACGCAGACAGCTCAACCAGCTCCTCAACCTGAGGCTGGTGCTCGTGCCCGCTCCTGGCTTCCTGAACTAACGGTGCCTACGTTCAGTGGCAAATGCCGGAAATGGCCTGACTTCAAGGCTATGTTTAGCTCAGTTATCGGAGACCGCTAGGATCTCAGTGATCTGGAGAAATTCCAGTATCTTAAGTTCTAGCGCCCCCTGGATAAAAGTTTGTAGGACGTCTCTACGTCGCTCCATGTTTTACCAGTGGAAACTTGTGAAATATTGCTTTAGCTAATTAAAATCTTGTGATTAGTGTAAAGTGCGAAAAATTTGGAACAAGCTATTATATAAATTTATATTGTTTGAAGTAGTTAAAGAGAAACAATAACCGAAAAACATTATTCGTGTTCTCAGACTACAAAGCGGCCGTATTGGAAAAGTGTTCGAGCGGTATAGTGCTGAAGTTTTTTCCGCGCGCGTGGTGCGCCGCCTAGCGCCTCAGTGTGAAATTGTCCATCTTGGACAAACTTATGTCGAGCGACCAATCAGAGCGCTCCAGTAATAAGTAAGAGTTTAAAAATAAGCAAAATAGAGTGATGGAATATCCGCCACTAAAAAATAGTTCTGTGGAAGCAATGGAAATTGCTGAGGAACCGTCCGTTTAGAAAAAAAAGGCCAAAAAACGGAAAAAAATTAGCGATGAAGAGCAAAGGGGCGAAGAAAACATACCCTGAAAATCAATAAAAAAAACAACAAGAAAATGAGATTGAAAAGAAAGTCAATGGTTTCAGACGATTCGAGCGAAATCTGAGACATATAGAAATCGACGAAATAGTTATTGACGACCTTGTCGAAATAAAAAATAATGTAACTGCCATGCTCCAAACAATCTTGGAGCTAAAAGAAGAAAACGAGAGCATCAAAAAGACAAAGCAAACAGATATCTCGTCAATAGACGAGAAGCTACACAAATTAGAACAAGCCATCCTTACAGCAACAACCAGCATTAAGGGGACCTTCTACTCTGAGCACCTAAAAAAAGGCTATTTTCGCGAGTTTTTTCCAAGAAAACTATAAAAGATATCGATCTAAAAGTTGTTGGGTTTGTTAAATTGAGTCTTACACTATATAAATGAATTTTTATTTTTTCATTTTAATTAATTTTTTATTGCAAAAACAGTAGTATAAAAAAACACCTTAAAACTTTAGTGCTTTGGTAGCTCCATCAAAACTTGAGAATGGCTTACCTGAAACATAAAAGTAAAATGGTTTTATATTCTGTATGACTTCAGCTACAAAGTGACAGTTTTATATAAAAATTTTATTAATAAATAAAAAAATGGTGGACAAATTACAAAAAAAAACGTAAATTTGACCTTTTTTTTATTGTTTTTGACTAAAAATAAATAGTAAAAATTAAAATATAAGAAAAAACTCTCCGTCACTTTGTTACAGCTCATGTGTAGAATATGTGGATTAAATTTTATAAGAATCGATTTACTGGTTCGTGAGATACGATGGAGCTAGTATTTCAAAACATAGTTTCGAGATAAACGCGTTTAAAGTTTTTTTTTTCTACTCAAAATCGTTAAAAATTCTTACCTAAACTTAATCTGCAATGCCTGGACCGTACAATAGACCTTCTTCTTGTTCATATTCTTCAATTTCTTCCAGTCTTGCCTTCTTCCACTTTGATCTGGCATCTTTTGAGCACTCAGAGCTTCGACGGTTCGCAGATTCGATACGTCAGTCGTCGCGTCTTTTAGCAAAGTCGATCGCTCCTGGCCCAAGTTTCATGCCCATCGTTTCCATTATCTTCATCACTGTTTGAAATCCTTCGTTAAAGATACATGCTGAAACTTTGCACGCAATTTCAACAACTTTTTGGCCGTTAAACAGGTGTTTAGGTGCCATGTTCCATACGCAGTTATTAAAGCTTTCATTATTATTCTGCGTATGTCCACCTAAACATCTTTCCAGCAGTTCTGTCTTAGTCAGATTCTCATAAATAGGCTTTAGCACTTTCTGTACATTAGAAAGTACTTACATCTTTAGAAAGTGCCGGAGGATGCTTGTATTTTTGCTTCAGTGCCGTAGTTTTGAGGTACTTACACCAGTCGATGGAACACGTATGGTAATTATTATTATCTTTTTTTTTTTTATGAATCGTGAGATATTATGATCCCTTTCTATTTGTAAGGAAAGATACAGTCTCCGTCGAAAGTGTACGAACAAGTTGAAATGAAAATAAATTAAAATGCAAACAAACTTTGAAAAGGGTTGAGAACATGGGAATCTGTTATTTTATAAAATTCAACTTCAATGATCAATTAAACATTTCTCATTTCTTTTTCTTTTTATGAAATAAAAATGTTTCCTTGTCGAAGATATTAGAATGAGAATTGAAATGAAAATAATAAGGGAAGTGTAAACACAACGCGGAAAAGGAAGAGGAAGAAGAAGAATATGAAGAAGAAGTTGGGGTAGGGGTTGGTAAAGGTTAAAAGTTGGGGTGGAGTTATTCTTTTATTTATTTATTTTTTTTTGTTCAAGTCGAGGGATATTAATAATTCCCCTTACTAAGTTTGAAAACAGGACCTTGGATGGCCAATCGCCGGGCAAAGGATTATCGGCCCATTAATGGCATTTATTATCGGCCCATTATTAAAATTTATTATCGGCCCATTAATGGCATTTATTAACGGCCCATTAATAAAATTTATTATCGGCCCATTAATAAAATTTATTATCGGCCCATTAATAAAATTTATTATCGGCCCATTACCGGCATTTATTATCGGCCCATTACCGGCATTTATTATCGGCCAATTACCGGCATTTATTATCGGCCCATTACCGGCATTTATTATCGGCCCATTACCGGCATTTATTATCGGCCAATTACCGGCATTTATTATCGGCCCATTACCGGCATTTATTATCGGCCCATTACCGGCATTTATTATCGGCCCATTACCGGCATTTATTATCGGCCCATTAATGGTAGTTGATCATTGGCCGATTAATGGGCCCAGCAATGGGCCACGTTTTATTCAAATTATTAGCCCATTAACATCATCATAATTTAATAATCTATATATCATCATCTTCAGACAGTTATATATTTCTCTATGTCTGATCCCCGAAAAATATACCTGACAATACGAAGGATTATACAGATTACAATAAAAAAAACTGCTTGAATAAACAATGAAAGAGAAAGGGATTGAACAAGATAAGAGTCGTCCGTGCGCGCCGAACGCTCAGGAAAGCGGTCCGAGGTAGTTACGTTCAGGCACCAAAAATGTAGTTAGAGACATCGGATCTTTTTGAAATTTTAACACAATATTTCTACATATATATACATTTGAAAAATGATAAAAAAAAAAAATAAATTTTTTTAAATTGCAGAGTAGAAGGTCCCCTTAATGAGTTGAAAAAGAGTAATGCCACACAGACAAAAACATCTAGTTATGCAGACCGTCTTAAAATCCCTGCTGTAGCAAAAGAAACAAGCAAGACCACAAGCACAACCAGACACGTAGTTGCCATCTATCCGACAACTGAAAGTAAGATATCGACTAGCGAAGAGACAAAGAAAACGGTTATGGCAAATATGGCACCAGCAAAGGAAAAATTGAAGATCTGCAACGTGAAGAAAATTTCCAAAAATGAAATTCTCGTTGAGACTAAGACGAAAGAAGATCTTGATCGAGTGATAAATGGAGAAAAATGGCAACAGGTAGGACTACGAACCGGGGTACCATCAAAAAAGAGACGCTAATGGTACAGAACGTACCAAAAAAAATGAGCAACAAGGAGTTTCTGGAAGCACTAAGGCAACAAAATCTGGAGGAATATTTTAAAAGTAAATTTGCCGAAGAAATCTCAATTTCTCACAGATCCGATTGCAAAAAACCAGAAAAAGTTAATATAATCCTCCAGGTATCATCAAATGCGAGGAATAATCTCCTGAAAAATGAAAAAGTTTACATTGGATAGTCATCCTTGTGGATTAGAGAACACACCGTCGTAAGACGTTGCTATAAATGCCAATCATTCGGTCATGTGTCTAAGCACTGCAAAGCTAAGACCGACACCTGTGGACATTGCGGATGTGATGGACACAACTACAAGGAGTGCAAAGCTAAGGAAAAAAACCCAACATGCATCAACTACAAAAGAGCAGGAAAACCTTGCAATCACTCCTCGCGTTCATCGGAATGCCCAGCATATAGGATTGCACTTGCCAGCTACATCCAAAAAGTAGATTATGGTAAGTAACTTTAAAACATATATTACTAAGGAGACTGTAACGATAGGACAAATAAATGCGCAAAATTTAAAGTCTGTATCAGATGAACTAAGGCAATTAGCATTTGAGCACAAGATAGACATACTTACTGTCCAAGAACCATACTCGTATAATAATAAAATGGCAGTCATGGGAATATGCACTAAAGTGATACTAGATACTAAAACATTCTCAAATGTTATAGCATCTAATAATATTAAAGCGGCAATAGTAATTTTTAACAATAAAATTGATGTTATTAAAATTGAGCAATTAAGCAACACCCACATAATTTGCGTCGAGATTAAAATTGACAATTTAAAGTTTTACTTAGTTAGTGCATATTTCCAACACTGTGAGGATATTGATCCATATATACTTCATTTGGAAAGTATCCTAATGGTGCTGGACAAGAAGAACATTATATTTTGCATAGACTCAAATGCTAAGTCAACAACTTGGTTTAGTAAATGTACAGACGAAAAAGGAGAAGCACTTGAGGAATTATTATCGCAATTCCCACTACACATAGCCAACAAAGAATCTGAAACCTTCACCTTTGACAGTACACGAGGACAGGATAATATCGATATCACAATCGCTGGCAGTAGTTGTATTACCTCTATATCTAATTGGAAGATACACAACGGCGAAACAACAAGTGACCAAAACCTTGTCACATTTAAAATAACATCAGCCTCAGAAAAGGTCATAGGTCTCAAAGGTGATAGATTTAATACGAAGAAAGCAGACTGGGAAAAATATATTAGAAATTTAACTAACATCATGGATACAGTTAACAATGAAGATAGTATTATTGCAACAGATGCTGCAAATAAAATCGAACATGCATTAATACGAGCAGCGCAAACTTGTATTCTAAAAAAGAAACGCTTTTCCAAGTCTGCTCCATGGTGGAACAGTGATCTAACAAATCTACGACAATTAGTCAAAAGAGCCCGACAAAAATACAATAAAACGATAAACAATAGACTAAAAATAATCTATAAAACAGAATATAAGAAACTAAGAAACCAATATATAAAAAACATTAGCAAAGCAAAAAAAGAAATCTGGGAGAAGCTTGTCACTGATATGGGAAATAAGGAACCATGGAGTATTGTGTATAAAATTCATAGAAACAAAGTCCGTGTTGAAAATGTCATAGAAACAAATAATCAAAGTGGCAGACAAACGTTAAACTTCAATGACGCAATGAAAACACTGCTCAATAACATGATTCCTGATGATAATGTGGTCAATGAAACAGAGTGGCACATTATTACTAGAAGTGACACACTTCTAGCACCAAGCACACAGGACGCACCGCTATTTAATGTTTCTGAAGTACAAAATGCTATCAAAAAACTAGGCAATAGAAAGGCTCCTGGACACGATCTAATTGAGTCAGAGATGATAAATAATGCTATGCCCGTACTGTCTAATGTATTGAAAGATCTCTTCAACGAATGCCTAATACAGGGGACTTTCCCAAATCAATGGAATATAGCAGAAATCAGGATACTCAAAAAAAGCATGGACAAGCCAGCAACAGATTTAAAATCTTCCAGACCAATATCATTACTCCCTGTACTTGGGAAAATTTTAGAGAAACTTATTGCCAGAAGATTACAGCTAATATCACATACACACCCTTTGGCATCGACTAGGCAGTACGATTTCAGGCCAGACAGATCAACAGAAGTTGCAATAGTAAAATTAAGAGACATTGTGCATCAAACAAGCGACAAGTATGCCATCGGCCTCATGTTCGACATTTCTGGTGCATTTGATGGTGTATGGTGGCCTAGTGTACTCAGCCATCTAAAGCGCAGAGATTGCCCCAGAAACATATATAACCTAATTGCGAGCTACCTTTCAAACAGAGTAGCAAGAATTACAATTAATACTATTCAGATATCTAAAGTTGTAAGCAAAGGCTGCCCACAGGGATCCGTATTAGGACCATTAATGTGGAACATCATCCTTGATGATGTTCTGGAAGAAATCTCTAATACGGGAAACGAAGCTAATGCATACGCTGATGATATCGCTGTAATAGTGAAAGGTAATAGCAGAAGAGCTCTGGAGCTTAAGGCAAATGAGGCTACTTCAATCTTGAATAGCTGGTGTACAAGACAAAAACTAGTACTATCTGTGACAAAATCTCACATGATTCTTCTTAATGGTTTCTTAGATATAAGAAGACCACCAACTGTCAAACTTGGTAATAGATCACTAAGAATGGTTTTAGAGTCACGATATTTAGGAGTCACATATGGAACAAGAATGAACATAACCCCACATGTTAACTACATTTGTTACAAGAGTAAGGCCATTTTCAGCCAATTTGCCAGAGTTGCGAAAAGTACATGGGGTTTAAACAACTCTATCATGGAATCATTGTACAAGGGAGTTTTTATACCTATTATCTCTTATGCTGCAGCTGGCTGGGCTGACAAACTCAATACTCATCACAAAAAGAAACTAAATCAAGCACAACGATATGCTCTAATTGGGGTAACTAAAGCATATAGAACAATATCAACGTACGCTCTTTGCGTGATAGCAGGAGCAACTCCTATAGGACTTCAACTAACTGAAAAGGTAAGTCTTTATTATCAACGCAAAAACTTGTCATTTCAGCACTTCTCAAAAAGATTCGAAGCACTTGAGACTGTAAATAGAAGTGAAACTAAGTTAAGACTCCTTGACTTTAAAAAAGAAACAATAAGAATATGGCAACAGAACTAGAATGATAGCCAGAAAGGAAGGCTGACATTCCAGTTCTATGAAAATATAGAAAACAGGTTAAATGCAAAATAGATAAAACATAACCATTTCATAGTCCAACTCCTTACAGGACACGGAAATATTAAACAGAAACTCAAGAGTCTTAAATTAGCAGACACTGATATTTGCAGCTGTGGTGAAGTCGAATCAGTCCGACATATCATCTTTGACTGTATGCTCCTAAATGACTCAAGGCTTAGTCTAAAACAGGCTATATTAGATAAATACCATATTTGGCCATGTGATTACAAGTGCTTAGTAACCAAAGAAATTTTGTCATTTTTAATGAATTTTCAGTTACAGCACTAAAGAACAAGGACCTATACATAAGAAGGTAAGCAATCTTAATCCCTGCAAAAGAAGCTGTAGACGTAACCGCAGGCACCATTTGTTGTACCGATACAGCTGGGTTATGAAACTACCCAAGTACAAACAATAATATCTGATGCTAGCCTGCATGAGATCGAGCAATTGTTGGTGACCCTGCCTCCTCGTGGCCCCCGCTGGACAACAATCTTAATGATTTGCCCGCAAAACGGCTAAGTGGGTCACTTTCTAGCTTTGGGACGGTCTACCTCTCTGATGATCCAGAAATGGTGAAGAGGGGGGTTTTTCCAAGCCCAATGATCATAACATCTACGGTCATTGTTCTCTTCGCAATGGTTTTACGCATTCAACATCACGTGTAATAGGCAATAGCCTGAGACACAGCTGGGCGAGCTCTTGCTCGACGTATGCTTAGAATTAACACTAGGTTCTCAGAACTCCTCATCGCCCATGCTTATAAGAAGACGATGCATGTAGGCACTCGTCTGATGAGTTGTCTGATAACTCTATTGGATCATCAAAGGAAGAGCTCCAGTAAAGTCATATGTTCTCAGGTTTGTGGTGTGTGCTCGTTACAGGGGGATCCGTACTCAGCAACTGATGGGCCAACTACCTCTGGCGCGAGTCACTCCATCACACCCGTTCTCTCAAACAGGCATTGACTACGCTGGACTGCTTACACTCAAGACCACTCGAATTACTCAGCGATGATCAAGAAGACACCTCGGTGCTAACATCAGGGCACTTTCTCATTGAAACGGTTCCTGAAGGCTCATTGTTAGACATCTCAGCAAGTCAGCTTTCCAGATAACAGTTCAACCAGCAACGCGTTCAACAGTTCTGGCACATGTGGTCAACTCAGTACTTACAACAATTACAAGCCATCTCAAAGTGGCATCACTCTCACAACCACATTCAGGTAGGCTCACTCGTTCTCTTTACTAATGAGCGTTTGCTTTCAGGAAAATGGCCCATGGCTAGGATGCTCAAGTTGCTGCCAGGGAAAGATAAACTCACCAGGGTGGTATCACTGAAGACAGCTACCACAACACTCACCAGGCAGATCGCCAAGCTCGCAGTCCTCCCAGTAGCCCCTCAGAAGACAGCGTAACTCATTATCAACTCCGTTGCTAATGGCGGGCAGAAATGTTTGGGATTTAATCTGCCCAATGAGAACTCGCGACAGTTGTCGCTCTGTGCGGACTCGCCTTAACTCATCACGGCGGTGGAAGAATCATCGTGACGACGGCTTCTCTGTTAGTCATCTCTTTGCTATCACATATACAACACGTGTCTTCTCATTATATTCTAAAATGTCATCTTTTAGTACTCTCTATCTCGTTTGAACTACACGTGTCTACTCAACTCTGCTATACGTCTTCTCATAAAAGTACAAGTTCGGTGGGATTAATATAATCTTCATCGTTCGGCTCTTATCTGATTAATATAATCAGGCCGGCTCTAGTCTGCTAATTATAATATTTTCTCTGTAAAACTCGGAACGTGATTCGCTCAAAGGCTTCTCATTTGAATTTCAACCGACACGCGGTGTACGCTTACGTTTTTAAATAAATCTGACCACTCACAGCAAATGCTCGGCGTTCTTCTCATTAAACCTACTCATTTCCTCAACAGTCGGGGTAACCCAAAATGACCTGGAGACGCCGTCGGGAGATCCGGGAAGAGTTGTCTTTTCTGTATAAGCATTCGAGTTCCCTGGAAACCTATAGCAGGGAATAGGGTTTGGAACGCGAAGAGCACCGCAGTTGCGGCGGTGTCCCGATCCTCCCCTCGGATCTTGAAAATCCAGGAGAGGGCCACGTAGAGATGTCGCGCCGGTTCGTACTCATGTCCGTAGCAGGTCTCCAAGGTAAAGAGCCTCTAGTCGGTAGACTAATGTAGCTAAGGGAAGTCGGCAAATTAGATCCGTAACTTCGGAATAAGGATTAGCTGTGAGGAGTGGGGCGTGTCGGGCTTGGTAAGGAAGTGAGTCTGGCTGACGTGCCGGACCTGGGCGAGGTGAACAGTTCCAGCAACGGTACTGGGATCCGAGCTCGGTCCCGTGCCTTGGCCTCTCGCGGATCTTCCTTGCTGCGAGGCTTCCCTCTGGGTTTATCCGTTACGGTCGACCTCTTCGGCCGCCATTCAACGTTCAGCTCAGAACTGGCACGAACTAAGGGAATCCGACTGTCTAATTAAAACAAAGCATTGCGATGGCCCTCACGGACGTTGACGCAATGTAATTTCTGCCCAGTGCTCTGAATGTCAACGTGAAGAAATTCAAGTAAACGCGGATAAACGGCGGGAGAAACTATGACACTCTTAAGGGCAGTCACTTTAGGTGTCGGGCCAGGTCGCTGGTACTAGTATCTGAGACTAGTCCCTTATGGGATCATAGTTAGCAAGTGGTTCCCTCTGCGTGGGTCCCGCCACCAGTACTGAATTAAAACTATGCTTTAATTTGGGAAGCAAAAAACCACCTCTGCGCTAATAGCCTTTCGGGTTACCTCTCCGCTAGGCTAAAAACTCTACTGGTACGACAAGAAAAAGAAATGTTAATAATAGTGGACCCTCTGGATCCACTAACCCAGGAACAGAAGAACAGGGCTGTGCTCGTCGGGCTCTTGTTGCTACCTTACACGGCTGCGAATATCCGGACTGTGGTCGACAGTTTGGCACTAAAATAGGACTTCGGTCACATCAGCAGAAAATTCATAAAGATTGGTACGACTCTCAGCAGATTGCCGAAAATCCAAACAAGAAGCTACGATGGACGCCTGAGGAGTCGGCAATTATGGCTAGGAAAGATTCTGAGCTAATGCTTCAGTTCACTAGGTTCATAAACCAAGCACTGCTCCAATTCTCCGAACAGACCCTTGAATCAATCAAGGGTCAAAGACGAAACCTTGATTATAAAAAACAGGTGCAGGAGTATCTCCAACAGCTGCAGACTATAGGACATGAACATGAGGAGGGCCCATCTGACATGGAAGAACAACACCAGCCGTCCCTTCCAGGTGACACACTTGCACCTTCTGGGGACGGGTCGGACTCGACTCCGGGGGCTACCCCAGAGACAGCCTGGGAGATTGTGGAGTTCCTTGAAATATTCACAACCGACAACTAAGTGAATGAAACTCTGCTAGACATTTGCAGGAAAATCCGTAATCTCTCAGGTAGTGAGCTTAGGTATATGTTGGCTAGTTTCATTCTAAACTATTTCTCCTATGATAAGCCACTATCTAGGAAGAAACCTCATACTATTAACATCGATGGTTTGAGTAATCAGAAAAAAAGGAGAATTATATATAAGAGAACCCAGAAAATGTGGAGGAAAAATCCATCAAGATGCATTAAATCTATTATTGGCGATAGGAAAGCCGCTAGTAATGCTCCTCCTAAGGAGATTATGGTTCCCTACTGGACCAGAATCATGACCCAGGAAAATGATGCAGCACCTGGACATGGATCAGCCACAGTACAACACCATCTGTGGGATCCAATCATGGGAGATGAGGTGAGAACCTGCTATCTACCACGCAGGACGGCCCCTGGCCCAGATGGCATCACGAACGAGGCAATTAGATATTTGCTGGACAAAAACCTTGTTGTGATCCTTAATCTAATATTACTCTGTGACCATCCGCCAGAGTGCCTGCTTAAATCAAGGACGGTCTTAATCCCTAAAAAGACTGATGCCACTGGCCCAGGAGACTACTGACCCATAACGATATCGTCGGTATTGATAAGGTGTCTGCATAAGGTGCTCTCTAAGAAAATAGAACGAGAAATAAAACTCAATGAACAGCAGAGAGCATTCAGGCCCATTGACGGATGTTCAAGGAATATATATCTTGTGGACCTTGCTTTGCGGTACCATCAGCAAAATTACAAAAGCCTGTACATGGCGTCAATAGACTTGTCAAAGGTCTTTGACTCAGGCACACATCAGGCCATTAGGGATACAATGATCCATTATGGGCTCTCGAAGCAATTAGTTAGCTACGTCGAAAACATATATAAATATAGTACGACCAATCTCGTCTGCGATGGCTGGGAATCAGAATGTATCCGCTCATCCATTGGGGTTAAGCAGGGAGATCCGCTGTCTCCTATTTTATTTAACATGATCATCGACAGGTTGCTCCTAAAATTGCCTAATGAAATCGGGGCTATGATTGGCAACTTTAGAATAAATGCTGCGGCATTCGCAGATGACATGGTCTTCCTAGCGTCGTCCCAGGGTGGGCTACAATCCTTGATTGACATAGCGTACGTTGAGCTAAGCGCTATGGAGCTCAAGATTGACCCTGCAAAAAGCAGTACTATAGCTTTTACAACTATTCCAAGGGCCAAAAAATGCGTGGTTAACGCAGAGATAAAATTTAAATGTGGTGGCTATGAGATGCCTGCCCTTTCCAGAACGACAGAATGGAAATATCTCGGTGTAACATTTACACTTGAAGGTAGAACGACCGTGCAGGCCCTCCCGAGAATAAATAAATGTCTGAATACCATCTCAAAGGCTCCGTTAAAGCCACAGCAAAGGCTGTTTGCTCTGCGAACCATTATAATTCCAAGTATCCTACATACGCTAACTCTTTAAAGAACTGACATTGGATACTTAAGGAAGATCGACGCCAATGTCAGACGATTTGTAAGTAAATGGCTGGCGCTACCAGCGGACTGCTCGTCTGTCTACATTCATGCAGATGCTAAGGATGGTGGATTAAGCATCCCATCCTTGCGATGGACCATTTCCGAGCAAAGAAAACGGAGACTCGAATCCTTAGCTGATATATCAACTAATATTAGCATCCTAGTCTTACAGGAAATAGATAAATGTAGGCAGCGTCTGAATGATCACGGCGTCTGCTTGGACTCTGTCCTTGCCATCAGGGAAAGATGGGCTAAACTTCTACACCAAAGCATAGATGGGGCTTCGCTTCTCCACTCCTCGAAAGTCCCACAACAACATCACTGGGTCACACAGGGGACACATTTTTTGAGTGGTAAGGACTACCTTAATCTATGCAAGCTCCGAATTAATGCTTTACCAACAAGATCAAGGTGCGCAAGAGGCAGACCGACCAAGGATCGTTACTGCAGAGCAGGATGCAGTGCTATCGAGACTACGAATCATATTCAACAGATCTGTCACAGGACACATGCGGGGCGTATTAAAAGACACGATGCCGTCTCCAACTATGTTGCCAAGACGCTCGTCAATACAGGATACCAAGTATATAAGGAGCCACACTTCAACCTAACCCAGGGCCTCAGGAAGCATGACTTGGTAGCATGTAAGGAAGAGGTAGCATATGTTATCGACTCGTAGATAATCAGCGAACAATACGACCTCAAGCGTGCCCATAAGGACAAGAAAAGGAAGTACAGAGACCTTCATCAGGAAATAAGCAGTCTTACCGGAGCGAAAACTGTCAACTTCTGATCAGTTACCCTTTCTTGGAAGGGAATGTGGTCGCAACAGTCCTTAAAAGAACTGTTAGAGTGGAAGATGATAAGAACATTAGATGTAAAGATCATCTCCACTCGAGTGTTAATCGGAGGACTCTCGTGTTATTGGACCTTCCACTCAACAACATCATCAGCAGTGGGACAGCGGCGCGGGATCGGATAGGCATAGTCTGGATTCCTCTCTGAACAAGAGTCTCTCTGCTCCAACATAGATCAGAGATAATTCCACCAAAGAATGGGTGGACGTCAGGTTTTAGTGGGTATTACCAACAAAGAGTGCCCCACTGTTCAGGCTAGAAAAGGAGTCTAGCCTGTTCGTGCGTAAATGCATTTCCTGACAAAAAAAAAAAAAAAAAGTCGCTTGAGGTGTCAGGCCAGTTCGCTGGTACTAGTATCCGAGACTAGTCGCTTAAGAGATCATAGTTTAGCAAGCAGACCCCTCACTCGTGGGTCCCGCCATCAGTACCCTGTGCGGAAACTAAGAGCTGCCTCTGCGAAAAACGGTCCTGGAAGTTGCCAGCCCTCTCGACCGAGTACAGTTAGCACTAAGGATAATAATAAGCCTCGGATAAAAAATTTGAACGATACTGGCGGGCTCTCAGGCCCAGCTAGTCCAACAGACTCACCGGAGGCTGCTTGTGCTCTGGCTGTATCCTCAAGGCAGCCTGTTGGGTACCCTTGTCTGGTGCCCCGATGTAGCAGGACCTTTGATACCTCTCGTGGGAGAGGAGTGCACACTCAGCGGGCCCACAAAGATTGGAACGACCAACATCTTTGTTCCAATATTTTGAACGTTAAAACTCCGTTGTCCGCTAAAGAGTCTTCCTTACTTGCTCGAAGTGAAGCTGGCCTTATAATTGCTGAGAAGAGGCTTATGAATCAGGCTTTGCATGCCGTCCACTCCAATCAAACGATTGAAGCCATAAAGGGGCATAGACGGTATGCTGGCTACAAGGAAAGCGTAGAGAGAGCGCTTCAGGAAATTAGGCTACGGAACGAGATGTCCGTATGTAGCCAAGGCCCGACCATCAGGCCACGCAGTGAAGACCTGAACGATAGGCTTCTCGCCGCAATTTTGAACATTAATGATTTGCCTAGTGCAGGCTATAATACAGCACGTCTGGGATGGATTTGCTCCCAGGCTGGAAATTTGAACGTAGATTCTCTGCTGAGCGAGATCTCCCTGTATATCAGGGAGATCCTGCCAACTCTTCGAAAATCGAAACCTCACGGGGGTGTCACTACGGTGACCGTCTCTAACCGGAAACAGCGCTGGGCAGAATATGCCAGTGTGGAGCGGGCCTGGTCCAGAAACCGGGGCGAAGCTCTTATATTCATCTTAAAGGGCAAGGAGGCGGCCACGATCCCAAATCGTGACGTAATGTCACCATTTTGCGAAGCAGTTTTCACTGCTAATAGCGACAGTGCACCCCCTTTAAAGGAAGAGGGTCCTATTCTAGAGGAACTCTGGAAGCTGATCGAGGCAAGTAAGATTAGGAGAGCACTCCCTGGTCTAGGCACATCACCCGGTCCTGACCTGATCACTGCATGACAGCTCCGAGCTGTTCCAGTAAGCATCCTGCGTATCATTTACAATTTGTTTATGATATGCGGTAGGATACCTGAGTGGCTCTTAACCTCTAGGACAGTCTTTATCCCATTTTTTTTACACCTTTAGCTTACACCCATAGAACTACATCTTTGGTCTGTGGCGACGGTGCAACTCGAAGGATCCATCCGACTTGTGGAGTGAAGCAGGGGCTTTCTCCGATGTTATTTAATATAGTCATAGATGGAATGCTACGCGACATACCAGCGCATGTCGGTGTCGATCTGGGCTCTTATCATTTTAATGGTTCAGCCTTCGCTCACTATTTAATTCTCGTCGCCTCGACCGCTCAGGGGCTTCAATTGACTATCGACCATGCTGTTGGCTATCTAGCGCAGTGTGGGCTGAATATCAACGCAACTAAATCCTTCACCTTATCGATTCGCAATGTCCCGCACGTTAAAAAGTCTGTGGTTGATAGCAATGTATCTTTCCAGGCTGCTGGTCGAACGTTGCCTGCACTTAAGAGGACAGACGAATGGAAGTATTTGGGTGTTCCCTTTACGCCTGAGGGACGCTCAATGTGCAGACCCCAACAACATCTCAGGGCTGCACTAAGTAAGCTGACAAGGGCGACACTCAAACCCCAGCAGAGGTTGTTCGCGCTGAGGTGTTACGTACTCCCAGGGTTATACCATCTACTTACCCTGGGGGGTACCATGTTAAGTACACTTAACAAATGTGACATTTTGGCGCGTGGGGCGGTAAGGAAATAGCTAGCACTGCCCCACGATGTGACGAAAGCTTACTTTCACGCTAACGCGAAGGACGGCGGTCTCTCTATTCCATCTTTACGATGGCTAATGCCTTTTCACAGGTTAAAGCGTTTGAGGGGCTTGGTCATCGGAGGACAAGTCCCCTTTTCCTTTATATCTAACGAATTAGCTTAGTTGAACGACGTTTGAGAGACGGTCCTTCCATCTTGGTCTCGGAAACCAAGATTGAGCGGCGTTGGGCGGTACTTCTACACTCGTCTGCTGATGGCAAAGCTTTGGCGAGCGCGAACGATGTTCCACAGCAACACCAGTGGGTCACGGATGGGTCCTGATTTCTCTCTGGTCGGGACTTCATCAATTCTGCCAAGCTAAGAATAAATGCCCTGCCTACGATGTCGAGAAGCAATCGCGGTAGGACCCAAAGTAGGTTTTGCCGGGCTGGCTGTAACGAGACCGAAACACTTAATCACATGCTTCAAACATGCCATCGAACGCACGGGGCTAGAGTGTCCCGGCATAATGCTCTCGTCAACTATATTAAGAGATCTCTAGTTTTGAAATATGAGCATGTGGAACTTGAACCACATCTTCAAGCTACAGTGGGTCTCAGGAAGCCAGACCTGATAGCTACAAAAGGTAACGGAGCCATCGTGATTGATGCTAAAATCGTAGGGGAACAGAGCTGCTTGGCAGTTGCACACGCTTCGAAAGTGGGTAAATACAGAGATTTAAAGGCGGTAATCCAGGCAAGATATAATGTGGAGGAGGTGGCCTTCACATCAGTCACCTTATCTTGCAGGGGACTATGGAGCCGCGATAGTGCTGAGGACCTTCTTCGAACAAACATAATAAAGAGGTCCGAGCTGAAGGTTCTTTCATCCCGCGTATTAATTGGCGGGATGAACTGCTATACCATATTCAGCAGATCAACCGCTGTCCGGAGGGGATGCCTCCCAAGATCGGGGATCGGCTAGTGGACAAGCAGCCACCGGATCGTTGTTTGGTGCTGCCTGCCATTTAGGCATAATGTGTGATGGGGTTTTTTAGTCGGTAAGGCTGGAGTAGTTCAGTCAGCCCGACACTGCCTGTCAATAACATCTGCAAGCGTGCGTAAAGCATTTTTCCCTATCCTAAAAAAAAAAGAAAAAAAAAGAGAGTTCCACGACCATCACAGAGTAGTTAAAAGTGTTACTTGAGAGAGCATAGTTTAGCAAGTAGCCTTCTTTTCGTGGGTCCCGCTATAAGTATCTTCGGGGAAACAAGAAGCTACCTCTATGAAACTCGTCACGGGCCTCGGCCCTGACTCTTCCCTGCCTGAGGGTGTCGCGAGTTTAAAATCAGGGAGAGGTACGGAGTTCGCTCCGAGGACATGTTGAGCTGTTCACCCGGCATGTCCTTATATTTTTCTATGGTATAAATACGAGGAGAAATAATTATAGCCAGCAGCGGAGTAGCTCCCTGTCTCGGATTGCTGGCGCAATAGACAGTTCAGAGCTAAGTGCTAATGCCAGTCAAGGTGCCACATCGGCTTCACCAATAAATACAGCAAAAGCAGCGGTTCGACTCTCGTCACTTCGCGTCGGAACGAATCACGATGATGCGCATCAATGCTAACACTGCCCTAAAGAGCGTTTCCAACAAAACGTGGCTTGAGGGTGCACACTAGGCACGCCTATGTTAAAGCGGCTAATGCCGCTGTTTCCGCCGAACGAATAAAAAAGTGGTGGTCACATGAGGAGCTCAAAATCCTGGCTCGTGGGGAGGTAACAGGAATCCTTAGAAAGGTGGGATTCATTAATGAATTCATCCTTTCCCAAGGATTTAGCACCCTTGACTCGATTAAGGATGTAAAGCGTTGCAATGACTACCAACAACTTGTCGCTGCTGCTGTTGAGGAACTCCGGCTCGAACGATCCCAGGAGAACCCAACAAGCGGCAGCAAAACTGCCCACCCTTCACCGAGTCAAGGTGAGTCGGAGCGCTAACCTGGGCCTTCTGATGATCCGCTACAAATCACGCTACAAAACACGCCGGAGAACCATGGTAACTCTATAGAATCTGAGATCCAACACCTAATCGAAGACATAAATATAGAAGCCAGCTACCTTGTCGAAGTTCTAGTTGTACTAGCTCGGAGATGTCTAGCCGGCGAAAATATTGAAAAAAGCCTTGAGTACCTGCGAAATGGTTCGAAAGCGTGTCTTCAGGACCGCGTAAACGGAGCAACATAGGTAGGCCGACAGTGCGCCCCTCCGTCGAGCAGAACATGCCAACATAACGGAAGAGGCGGAGAGATTAGGCCTGAACACATGACCTGTTCAAAAAGAATCCTGGGCGGATAGCCAGAGGTGTTTTGGATGGTGCTAACGAGTCACGTCCCTCTAGTCTTCAGGCTATGCTTGATTTCTGGGGTGCGACGATGATCCACGAATCCCCTCCATATACTCTAGCTACTGACAAAAACGCGCATACAATCGAACCAAGCGTTGCTCAGGATCTATGGCAACCCGTCTCACGGGTGGAACTCGAAACGATCGTGGTTTCACTCAATTCTGCTGTTTGTATAGACGAAGTCACGGCCAGACAATAGCGAAGTGTACCAATTCAGATTCGAATTCTCTTATATAACACCATCCTATTAAGAGGAGGCTTCCCGGCAGACATGTTAGCGAGTAGGACAATTTTCCTTCCGAAGAGGAAGGACGTTTAACGCGCTGGCGAGTTTTGACCGATCAGCGTTGCGTTCATAGATTTTAGACAGCTGCATAAGATCCTCGCGGCTCGCCTCCGCAACGCTGGTCTGGTTGATATCTGGCAGCGGTGTATTAAGGATAGGTGCGTGGAGGATGTTGCGATATTACTCCTCGCTGCTGGATGACGCTAAGCGCAGACTTAGGGAACTACACGTAGTTTCCCTAGACTGTGCGAAGGCGTTTAACAGCATTGCACACGAGGCGATTATTGCAACCCTCAGAGAGAAGGCCATGCCTTAAGGGCTGGTAAAATACACAAACACTACCTACTCGCGTAGCACTAACACACCTACAGGTCGGAGGCTTTAGGTTTGAAGCGAAACATGTAGCCAAGAAGGTTCGCCAAGGCGATTTCCTGTCGACATTTATCATTTGCTTAGTACTTGACAAAGTCATCGCGCAGCTTCAATCTGATGTTGTATATGACTTGGGCAGAACACGCAATTACATCATATTATACGCAGACGACGCCATCCTTGTATCCGTGACGGTCCAAGGTATAGGTATGCTAGTAGAGACATTCAAAGATAAAGCAAAGGGGGTAGGACTCTCACTTAATCACTTGATGTTCCCCGATCTGTCAATTGTTCCGTCTGGGAAGCTCAAAAAGTTTAAATTCTTAACAGACCCCTAGTTCCGTCTAAGTGACGGAAATTACATCAGAAAACAAACGCCCTTCCAGGAGTGGCGTTACCTGGGGATAGACTTTAGACCGATTGGGCCTCGCAAAGCAGGGAGGACATTGACAGAGGAGCTTAGGAGGATAAGTAGAGCGCCCCTGAAGCCACAACAACGGCTCATGGTAGTAAGGTTTTACCTTCTACCTCGACTCTATCATCGACTTGTTCTTGCTGGTACTACCCTAGGTAAACTAAGATCCTGGGACCTACAGGTCAGGGCTGCTGTCCACAACTAGCTCTCTTTGCCTCCTGATGTACCTAAGGCTTATTACCACACGACCATCCGAGATGAAAGTCTTGGCATACTATCAATCGAGCTAAATGTGCCCTGGTAAATGATCGCAAGATTTGAAGGCTTGGTCGAGTAAACTACTCCAGCTGCCAGAGCTGCGCACAACGAATTTTGGGTTCAAAAACGAATCCAATGAGCTTACCGTGCGCTCACCAAGAACAACAGGGATGTTCTGCGCAGCAAAGATGATGTTGACAGATGGTGGGCTAGGGCTCTTAATTTCTCGGTAGATGGACGCTAATTTCGCGAAAGCGCAAAAGTAACAGCGTCCAGCTCTTGGGTACATTAGGGCACGGGCTTATCCGGTAGGAATTATATTAATTACAATCACGTCCGGATAAACACTTTACCCACACGCATTCGAACGTCTCGTGGTGTGAGGAGGGTATCTGCGGACACCACCTGTCGAGCAGGCTCTTCATCAGCCGAAAGATCAGCCCACGTGATCTGATCTGCGTAACTGATGCGCAAGTTGTCAGTGGAACATCGGCCTTAGATAGCTCACACAAGAGTAAGTGTTCCTACTATGCCGACAACCCAGACGTTAGATCTAGGGTCTACAACAAATTTAATGTCCGACAATCAGACGTTAAGTTTGGAACGTGTACCCCCTCGTAGCGCGGAATATGGTCGCTGAAGTCCGTTAGCTGTTTGTTGGCAGTGGGACTGTCTCGGAGGCTCTTAAGTTTTATAACTCTTAGAGCTCTTCGGAGCAGTAACATGAATTGGAGTCGATGGAATAAAATGACTGGCCTTAAATAAGATCTGGAGGCGGGCTTCCAAGGACTGGCATTGGATAGTACTTATGTTCTGGAAATCTGGTATCAGAGCAACGTGCACCCTTCGAACTAAAATCGGCAGCACGAGATAAAGCCGTGGGTAGTTGGCTTTGGCCAGAGTCCCATAGTACTTGCTCCTCCTTCGAACGATTAAAGGAGCAAATCTGCGTAAATGCATTTCTTACTACCTGTTAAACAAAACAAAAAATCTTTGGAAAAAATATAGTCGGTTGGGCAGTCTGTGTAAAGTAAGAGTGTAAGAGATACGTAAGAACATGTGATTACTTTTATATTATAATTAGTTCAATAAATGTGATTATTCTTTCTGTGCAAATGAGTAGTTCTATCACAATCACCCACAAATCCATCATTACCAAATTAGAAGAATTATGTTTATCGATCGTAAACAAACCACTCATGTACGATCCAAAAGGATCATACGGTAATTAGCAGTATTCAAAATTCGCGCGCATCCACCTCCATCGATTAAAGGTCTAGATCGATACTCATGGTGAGCATCGATCAACTACTAGTAACTACCGAAGCGCCCCTCTAGTCACCCCCACCTCTCGCCTCCCCACTTCTTACACCCAGTCCGTACGCCCTGCGGGGCCAGTACAAAAGGACATTCTTCCAGTCCTTTATAGAAAGCCTGTGAATACATATCGAAATCAAAGGAGTTAAGTTAAGTTAGTTAAGGAACGTAAGCGAAGCGAACGAGAGGTGAGATCTTTCCATTATATACATTTTATATCGACGGTATTTTCCCGCGTGGTAATACCACGTGGCGGACTTTCATTTTTATAATTAAAAAACATCCAGGGTTTTTATGCCGCAAGGCTTTTCCCTGACGAGCCAATAAAAAAAGGCATTGTTTCTTTGTTTGGCTCAACCACGTGTTTTATTTTACACCTCAATCTAATCCTTTATTCTCCACTTCATAGCATATAAGTAATGATCAGAGGAATTTTCATTGAAGAATCTTTTGGTCAGAACATTTTGGTGCCTCCTGTGAGGTGCGAGTTCCCGACTTCTGATTTACGAAGCAGTGAATAGACTATCACCACGCCGAGCAAACCGATTAGAGAACAACGAAGTCGAGAAAGTCCGTCATCTTGCGAACATCTTCAACGCTCAGCTCAACAATCATCGCGAAGGATCTAGAAACGAGATAAGTAGTTCGAATTATCCGTGTGAACGCTTATGCGTACACACCTTTGTTCATTAATATATATCTCAAGGGAAATTGCTTCTTCGAACCCCCGTAGAAGTTCGCAATTTCTTATATATCTATGCATTACGCTCATTTTCTCTGTAAAATTCACATCTCAATATCGAAAAGACTTATAGAACTTAATTTCTAAATTTGAACGGATACACGATATATAATCGAATGTTATTCTCCATCTCGGAAAACGCTTTATTCTCGTACAAAGAACGATAAGATTTTCGGCGGCTTCACCGCCACGCCACCTTCCTTTATTTGAACGGTCGACTAGAACGAAGACGCCGTGACGTCATCGCCGGACATCCCATCTATCGGCATACAGCTAGCGACGATCGCATACCCCCTCCATCGGGCTACCACTGACAATAAACGGACACCCCCTCCAACGATTTACGGCAGCAGGACCGTACTCGCGTGATCAAGAACCCAACGCACGGCCATATACTCGTGCAAAGGAAATTTTTATAATATCATAAATTCATTTGAGTAGATTTCGAAGAGTAGAATAGTTAATAACGGTTCGTGATGGCATCGCAAAAACAGCTCGGACAGCTCGAACAAAAACGGCTAGTTTTAGAATTGGGTTTAACGCACGTCGAAAATCTAATCAATGAAGGAAATCTAAATAAGCAGGAAATAAGAAGGCGCTACGAACGACTTGCACCACTAGTAGAGAAATACGAAACCTTTTATGAAAAGTGCGTTACTGCTATCAACGAAGCAGGAGGAGTCGATAGTTTAACTCCAATCATAGAGAGATATTGCGCGATCGGAGACAAACTTCATTCAAACGATACCGCCACAGTTAACAACCCGAATAACGCTGACGAAAGCAACGATATCACGAAAACCCGCGATCAACAAATACCATTACGGCGCATTGAGATCCCGCAATTCGACGGGAATATAGGGAAATGGATCCCATTTAAATCTAGCTTTTTAACCCTCGTAGACACGCGTAGTGATATATCGGATTTAGAAAAACACGTATACCTTCGCGACTCCCTTCGCGGCGAAGCCCTTCAAACGATCGAACATTATCAATTAACTGGGGAAAAATATAAGGACGCGTGGGGAGCTTTACTGAAGGCGTTCGATGTACCACGGATACTATTAGCTCGGGTAATCGACGCGTTAATCGACATACCCCGACCGAAGGCCGGATCAGCAAAGGACGTAACTGCATTCTTGAACGAACTGCGTTCTCACATCTCCACACTCGAGACATTTAATGTAAGTTCGGTGGTCTGGCCGGTACGCCTCGCTGAACGCGCGTTACCCCCCGAAATGCTACAAGAATGGAATAAACAGATAGATTCCGACGAATATCCGACTATCGAGCAATTCTTTAATTTTTTAAACCGATATGCGCGCGCGTGTGCTCCGCTGGAGACGTCATCAACATCCGCGAACCTCGAGCCCCACGCGAAACGTGGATATCCCGAGAAGATGAATTTACGACCACGAAAACGACAGGACACACGTCCGACACGCACATTTCTTACTCGTACCGTGATGAAGTGTATTCTTTGTAGACGAGCTGACCACCCTTTATATCGCTGCCCTCGGTACAATAACATGACGGAACAAAATAGATTGACAGTGGTTAAACGTCATAGATTATGTCAGAATTGCTTACGAACACATCGAGGTCCATGCAACGCTTCCCATTGCAAAATCTGTAAACGACCCCATCATACATCACTACATAGGAATACTAGCCAACGGAATGCCGCGATACAGAAGACCACGACCTCCGTGAAGCAGGGGACCGCGTGAACAGCCCAAACGGAACCCACCCCCACATGACTCACTCCGATCTTTAATAGCAACGCGCGCGGTGTACCGAATCAACTCCTTATGAGCGCGATGTGCCGCGTAAGAAGGAAAGGCGGAACTTTCAGACTATGTCGGGCGCTATTAGATACGTGTGCCGCCGCACACTTCATCACCGAGAAAGTCGCGAGAGACCTACGTTTGCCGATCAAACCATATTCGATCCCTATTCACGCTATCAACGACACCACAACTAAAACGGCGGACGTTATCGAGATAACCATTCGATCATTAGACGATAAATATAGGCGGAACTTTTCGCTACTCATCGTTCCTAAGATAACGCGATCGAATTCAGTAAACAAAATAGAAGGCAAAGTCATTATGTCTAAGTTGCGAAACACTATGAATCGTAAAGATATATCGTGCGTGTTCCTTCGGCGAAGAAAGCCACGATTACAGTCACCTACGCGGTATAGTCAGTTCCGTAATCTCTGGAAGAAATTACACGCGAATATCGAACTCCGGAAGGAATATGAACAGATTACACATAAATACATCGATTTAGGATATATGTCGATCCTCAAAAACGAACTTATAGGAAGTTGCTATCTTCCCCACCACGCGGTTATCAAATCAGCTAGCACGACAACAAAGGTACGGGTCGTATTCGACGCCTCCGCGAAAAATGATAAGAGACTTTTTCTCAACGACACCTTATTAGTCGGACCTACAATACAAGACACATTAGTAGAACATTTATTACGATTCCGGACATATCGGTACGTATTAACAGCGGATATTGAGAAAATGTATCGGCAAATATGGATTCATCCAGACGATCGCCAATATCAACGGATATTTTGGTGACATAACGAACAGATTCGCACGTTCGAACTTAATACGATAACATTCGGAATAGCGTCAGCACCGTTTCTTGCCATACGAACCATCAAACAACTCGCGAAGGATAAAGGTGCTAATTATCCACTCGGAGCCGAAATACTTAACCGCGATCTATACGTAGACGACCTCATTACGGGAACTGATAATGTCGAAACCCTCGGAAGGGTACGCGATCAGACTATTGAAATATTAAAACGAGGCGGTCTTAATATATGACAGTGGGCGTCTAACTTCCGACCGGTACTCGAAAATTTAGACATAAAAAACGTCGATGTCGAGCTCTGCTCTGGGGAAAATCCTATTTTAAAGACACTCGGTATTTCATGGAACGCACATCATGATTGTTTAATTTACTCCGTCGCGCCAGTAGATATTCGCGAAAGAACTACTAAGCGACGAATTTTATCCGAAGTCGCAAAGATCTTTGATCCACTCGGACTTCTAGGACCCGTCATTCTAACAGCCAAAATCTTCATCCAAAACTGCTGGAAAACACACGTCGACTGGGATGAATCGGTACCCAATACGTTACACACCTCGTGGATAGAGTTTGCAGAACAATTGACATTAATTGACAGTTTAACGATAGAAAGACGCATCACACTCGACGACCCGATTGACGTGCAGGTGCATGGTTTTTGCGACGCGAGTCAATCTGTTTACGGCGGCTGCTTATGTGTAAGATCGCGAGATGAATTCGGTAACACATATGTACGTCTACTTTGCGCGAAAGGTCGTGTCGCTCCCCTTAAGGATACCACTATACCAAGTTTAGAGCTATGCGGAGCATTAGCACTCGCGCGATTATATAGAGAAGTCCGAACTGCCGGCGGATTGAAACCCGACAAGATAACCTTTTGGTCCGATTCGATGATTGTACTGGGTTGGCTGAAAAGAGACTCCAACACGTTAAAATTATACACGGCGAATCGCGTGCGCGAAATACATGAAATCTGTGACAATATCATATGGCGACATGTGCGATCCGAAGACAACCCAGCGGACGCTTTATCTAGGGGACAACTTCCGCGCGATTTTTTTGAGGAACGAGGCATGGTTCCGTGGACCACCCTGGCTCGCGCGACCAGAGACTGAGTGGCCCAACCCGACGGAAGGGGAAATTCTCTTATTGCCGGACGTAAAGAGATTATCGGTATTAACGACGTGAATTGAATCCGGAAATGTATTTCAGCGATTCTCCGATTACGCGCGATTATTGAAAATTGTAGCTCGATGCCGACGATTGCTTAAAACTAACTCGTATAAGGGAGAATTGTCGACGGCGGAAATAACAGTAACGGAACGACGCGTTTTAAAGATCGTACAAGGCGAACAATTTCACGCCGAAAGGGAAAGAGTAGAAACAGCGGGGGGAGTCAAGAGCACAAGACTAGCCGCGTTAGATCCGATCCTCGACGAAGAAGGCTTAATTCGAGTGGGGGGCCGACTTCGAAACGCGAATTTAAGTTTCTATGAGAGATGTCCGATATTATTGCCCTCACATCATCACGTCACTGATCTCCTTATCCGAAAATTCCACGAACAAAATTCTCACGCTGGCATACAGACTACCCTCTATGCTCTTCGACAACGGTTTTGGCTTCTCGACGGTAAGAATCAAGTGCGAAGAATCGTACGTCATTGCGTGCGTTGCATTCGATTCCGTGCATCCGGCATCCGATATAAAATGGGGGATTTACCAGGCTCGCGAGTGCAGGAAACCACTGCATTCTCCCAGGTCGGAGTAGATTTTTTCGGGCCGATCTACGCGAAGGAAAAGAAATACCGTAATAAGGGTTGCGTTAAAATATACGGGTGTATCTTCATTTGTATGACTATAAAGGCGGTACACATTGAATTAGCCAGCGATCTGACTACGGATGCTTTCTTGGCCGCGTTCAGGCGATTTGTGGGTCGAAGAGCTGTTCCAACTCACGTTTATTCTGATAACGGAACCAACTTCGTCGGGGCTAATAACCAGTTAAGGGAGCTATACGCCCTGATGGAATCGAACGAATATAAAACTAAGGTCCGTGATTTCGCGATAGATCATAGCATATCGTGGCATTTTAATCCACCCCTCTCACCTCACTTTGGCGGTTTATGGGAAGCAGCGGTCAAATCTTTCAAACATCACTTTAAACGGGTCGTCGGTGAACTTCTCTTCACGTATGAAGAACTAACTACCTTCGCGACCGAAATCGAAGCTATTTAAATTCACGCCCATTATGCCCCATCTCGTCAGATCCGAATGACGTGACAGCACTAACACCCGCACATTTTTTAGCTGGAAGACCTATTACGACATTACCGGAGGAAGATTATGTTCAAACTCCAGCCAATCGACTGTCCTCCTGGAAACATATCACGAAAGTGCGACAAGATTTCTGGCGACGCTGGCATATTGAGTATCTACGAGAACTGCAGAAACGACAAAGGTGGATACAACCCAAGCAGAAAATCGAAAAGGATACCGTCGTCGTTCTCATCGACAAGAATCAACCTTGTATGAGATGGCCGTTAGGCCGGATCGTGACCATACATCCAGGAGAAGACGATGCAGTACGAGTGGTCACCGTGAAGACGGTCCACGGAATTGTCAAGCACAATGTAACAACTATTTGTTCATTGTTAAATCATTGTCTTTAAGACCCAACGGTTCCCTTGTACGTACAAGAAAGTCGCCTGGCCAGCGATAATTCGAGAATGTTGACTAAGTCAGCAAAAATACGCTGAGCGATTCAGCGAATACGTCTAGCGTTTGTCACGTCCAGTGACGTCTAAATTCGAATTTCGTGCACAACA
>NW_028300922.1:0-100261 GCF_049000335.1 Polistes dominula | reverse complement strand
GTGGCGTCTCGCACGAGCGCAGTGCCGACATCTCTCGGCCAACAGCGCGCAGCTATAGCAGCGCGCGCAGGAAAGTGCTGACACCTCTCGGCCGCCAGCACTAACATACGCAAGCACCTCGTGACGCGTTCCGCAGGGGCATCTGATTGGCCTGACCACGCCTTTGATTGGTCAGAGCGGAAGAGTGACCACTGCGACTGTCGCTCTCCCCATTTCCGATGGCCTGGATCGCCGTGGCGGTGCACACGCAGGAAAAACTACATCACTTCTGCTTCATCCGTCGAACCGTCCGGTCGCACTTCTCTCATCGCGCTCACTGTGTAAAAAGTATCTCCTGTGTACAAACATTATCTTCTGTACGTGACCACGTGGCACACCACGCCGACAAATAAATACATCGTCCCACGGGATCAAAAACATAATCGGGAATTTCTTTCCTCCACAAGGAGTCTCCTAGGCCCATTCCTTTCTCCGCGGCCGTTCCTCGCATCGGTGTGAACGCGCCTTAACGCGCCTAGTAACTCAGGGAAAGAATATCCCAAATTGGTGACCCCGACGTGATTCCGAGGACCATCTTCAGCAGCCCCACGTGCTTTCCACACCACTGGCTTCTCAGCACCACGTGCTCGGCGACACCACGTGTTCTTCATCACCACGTGCTCTCCAACGCCACGTGTTCTCAGGCGCTACCCATCTTCGTGTAAGTACTGACTTTGCCTTCATCACCGGCACCTCTTCGCCTTAAGGAAAAAAAAGAGAGAGAAGAAAGAGAGAAAGATGCCCATCACACGCGCCGAGGCTTCCCAGCGCGACACCGAGCGCCAGAATACGGCACCGGCTACCACGCCGACCTCCGACGTCTTGACCACCGCCTGCACCTACGCCGAGGCCGGCCAGCCCAGCGACGCAAGACGCCGACCTGCTCGCTATCCACCCTTCACGCGTTGACACCCGGACCTCTGGTTCGTGCAGCTGGAGGCCATCTTCATGAACTACCGGATGTACTCGGACGACGAACGCTACTACGTCGCCTTAGCAGAGTTGGACCAGGACACGGTCGAGGAGCTTCAGGATGTGCTAAGGACGCCACCAGCTACCGGTAAATACGAGCAGCTGAAGAAGCACGTCATCGCTCGTTTGGGCGACACTGTGGAGAGACGGCTGCAGAAGCTGTTCTCCGGCCTCACTATGGGCGACCGCTCGCCGTCTCAGCTCCTTCGCCACATGCGCCACCTCGCTGGCGACAACGTCAGTGACGACACTATTAAGGTCCGGTGGTTCGACCTCCTGGCTCCGCAAATCTCCCAGTTACTGCGGCTCCTGCAGAATATGGACCTGGACGAGCTCGCCGCCAGGGCCGACGGCGTCTGCAAGTTCGCGCCGGGCGTCTGTGCCACCCAACAGAGGCGCTCTCTCTCTCCGCCAGGCACCGCCCTACCCGGGCCCCCACCTCGGCGGGACCACGTGGACGGGGGGGCACACGGCGATGCACGCGACACTCGCCAACCTGACCCTCTCTAACAATCGGATGGCCGAGCAACTCAACCGGATGCGATCAAACCAACCGGACGACCGATCAACTTAACCGGCAGACCGATCAACTCAACCGGATGGCCGACCAATTCCACCGGTTGACCGTCACCCTCGGCTGTCGATCACGCTCTCGATCACGCTCCCGACCACGCGCAGCCGGGGGGGGGGCGCCACGTCAACGAGATCGCCCTGGTGTCGCTACCACCGGAAATTCCAGGAGAGGGCACTGCACTGCACCCCACCGTGTAGCTACGAACAGGACAGGGCGTTAAACGAGTAGCGCCGCTGCACAACTTGGCGGTACACGGTGGCGCCGCTCGATCCTTCTCGGACTTCCGCCTCCACGTTCGCGAGAGCTCGCTCAGACAAGCGATGCTCATCGACTGCGGCTCCGTGGTATCACTCCTGCCGCGCCGCCTATTTTCCGGACCGTTGTCCCAGGACAGTCTCCAGCTCATCGCGGCCAACGGGTCACCGATCCCCACTTACGGACGACGCCTGCTTACGCTCACCCTGGGTCTTCAACGCGAGTTCCCCTGGGTATTCACCGTCGCCGACGTGCCCGTGCTCATCCTAGGAGCGGACTTCCTCAACCACACAGGCCTCCTGGTGGATATTCGAAGGCAACAACTGATCGACCCGGCCTCTTCCAAGGAATCGACGATGCATTACCGGAAGGTTTCCGTTCACGGGGTCGACGCCATCGCGGGACCCCTGGATCTCCACTATCGCACCGCCTACGACAAGCTGCTCGCCGAGTACGCAGACCTCGCCCAGCCCTCCGAGAGGGGGAGCAGCGCTTCAGGGCTCCTCAGTGGTGCATCGCATCACAACCTCCGGACCGCCTGTCTTCGAGCGACCGCGCCGCCTCTCCGGCGAGCGCTTAGCAGCGGCGAAAGCCACTTTTGACCGCCTCCTGCGTCAGGGAGTCATCAGGCCTTCGTCGAGTCCATGGGCCAGCCCTCTGAACCTGGTGGAAAAACCTACAGGCGGGTTCCGAGCTACGGGAGACTTCCGTCGTCTCAACGCCATCACGCTTCCGGATCGCTATCCCCTTCCTGTCATCGAGGACCTACTCGAGGATAGCGGTGGCTGCTCGGTCTTCTCGGTACTGGACCTCCAGGAGGCATACTTCCAGGTTCCGATGGCCAAGGAAGATATCGAGAAAACAGCGGTCACGACGCCGTTCGGACTGTACGAGTTCCAGAGGATGCCGCTAGGTCTTCGGAACGCATCACAGACCTTCCAGCGGTTTATGGACTCCTTACTCCGGGACCTACCGTTCGTCCGAAGCTACATCGACGACCTCTTCATCCGGTCCTCCTCGCACGAAGAACATCTACGTCACCTACGGATGCTCTTCGACCGTCTACGGGAGGCCGGACTATCCTACAAGGTGGACAAGGTCCAGCTCGGACTGCCCAGCGTCACCATCCTGGGCTACCAGGTCTCCGCCAACGGCATCCGTCCTCCGGAGCGCAAGATCGACGCCATCCGGAACTACCAGAAGCCAACCACACCAAAGGGCCTGCGACGCTTCCTGGGCGTCATCAACTTCTTTAGGAGGAGTCTACCGCATGCAGCTCACATCCAGGCGCCGCTCAACCAGCTTCTTCGGGATCTTCCCAAGCGCAGCCGGCGTCCGCTGGTTTGGAACGACGCAGCAGATCGAGCCTTCGAGGACGCACGACGCAGCCTTGCCGGAGCAGTGGAAACCGCTTTCCTGTCGCCTACTGCTCCTCTTCGACTGGCTACCGACGCATCTAGCACGGCCGTTGGCGCCGCGCTCCTACAATTGGTTAACGGTGAATGGCAGCCTGTCGGTTTCTTCTCGCAGACGCTCTCACCAACGCAGGCTCGCTACAGCACCTATGACAGGGAGCTCCTAGCCGTCTTCCTAGCAGTTCACCACTTCCGGCGTATCCTCGAGGGTCGTCCATTTACAGTATTAACGGACCATCGTCCGCTCACCTTCGCGGCCAACCAACCCTCGGACAAGGCCTCACCACGTCAACAACGTCAGCAGGACTTCTTGCTCCAGTTCGACATCACGTTCCAGCACGTGGACGGCGCAGACAACGTCGTCGCCGATGCTCTCTCCCGGACGACGGAGGACGCTCCAGCTCCGGATGGGCCAACGAACGCCACTACGTCATCGCCGACGCCGCCAACCTCAACCTGCGCCACCATCAGCTTGCCTTCGGCACTTAGCCCGGAGACCATCGCCGCAGCACAGGCCAGGGATGACGAGCTCCCATCGCTCGCCGCACGCACCTCACTCAACCTTCAGCGCCTCAACGTCGAAGGATTCGAGGTGACCTGCGACATACACGACGGGCGAGTACGGCCATACCTACCCCGCTCGCTCCGCACAGCCGCCTTCGAAGCCATTCATAGTCTGGCTCACCCGGGTGTCCGCGCAACGGTACGGGATGTATCGAGGCAGTTCATCTGGCCCGGTCTACGTAAGGACATCACCGCATGGGCACGCGCATGCCTACCGTGTCAACGCTCCAAGGTCGCGCGACACAACCGCGCAGAGCTTTCCCGCTTCCGGACCACGGAAAGTCGATTCGAGCATGTGCACGTCGACCTCATCACGTTGCCCCAGGTAGGAGAATACCGGTACTGCCTTACCATCATCGACCGATTCACCAGATGGCCAGTGGCTGTTCCTCTCAAGGACATCCGGGCGGAAACCATCGCCAGGGCCTTTACATCGGCTTGGATTGCGGACAAGGGATGCCCGCTCACCATCACTTTGGACCAGGGCACCCAGTTCGAGTCAGCACTCTTCGCCGCACTCGCTCAGGCCTCGGGGGCCACCAGGATCCGTACCACACCTCAACACCCTCAGGCCAACGGCATGGTAGAGAGGTTCCACCGAACACTTAAAGCAGCACTAATGTGCGCTCGAGTTCCTTGGCCCGACGCACTTCCTCTTGTGCTACTCGGCCTACGGAACGCGTACAAGGAGGACTTGCAAGCCTCGCCGGCAGAGTTGGTCTACGGCACAACGCTTCGCATTCCCGGCGATTTTTTCACGCCCAGCAGTTTACCCGTCGACCCGACCTCCTTCGTCGGCCGACTACGGGGACTCATGCAGACTCTAAGTGCTACTCCGGCAACGGACGGAAGCACGAGCGCAGTGCCGACATCTCTCGGCCAACAGCGCGCAGCTATAGCAGCGCGCGCAGGAAAAGTGCTGACACCTCTCGGCCGCCAGCACTAACATACGCAAGCACCTCGTGACGCGGTTCCACAGGGGCATCTGATTGGCCTGACCACGCCTTTGATTGGTCAGAGCGGAAGAGTGACCACTGCGACTGTCGCTCTCCCCATTTCCGAAGGCCTGGATCGCCGTTGCGGTGCACACGCAGGAAAAACCACATCACTTCTGCTTCATCCGTCGAACCGTCCGGTCGCACTTCTCTCATCGCGCTCACTGTGTAAAAAGTATCTCCTGTGTACAAACATTATCTTCTGTACGTGACCACGTGGCACACCACGCCGACAAATAAATACATCGTCCCACGGGATCAAAAACATAATCGGGAA
Source organism: Polistes dominula (assembly GCF_049000335.1). Taxonomy (NCBI): domain Eukaryota; kingdom Metazoa; phylum Arthropoda; class Insecta; order Hymenoptera; family Vespidae; genus Polistes; species Polistes dominula. The sequence goes on along the minus strand of NW_028300922.1, from coordinate 95,170 downwards.
TTTCTTTCCTCCACACGGAGTCTCCTAGGCCCATTCCTTTTTCCGCGGCCGTTCCTCGCGTCGGTGTGAACGCGCCTTAACGCGCCTAGTAACTCAGGGAAAGAATATCCCAAATATATATATATAAGAAGATTTTGTAAAAATTTAAGATCGATCGGTTAAGCCATTTCTGAGAAATCGAAATCACCGACTTGGAAAACACCATTTTGAGAAAAACGCGTTTAAATTTTCAAAAGTAGTTTACACATAGTTAAAATTTTTGTCTTCAACTTACATGGTATCATTATTCAAGGGCCATAAGAGGGACCTTTTGTCATATCGGTAGCTTCTAATAAGTCCAGCTTGTGTTGTCGTCGAGCCATTCTTCTTTCTCGCGTGCTCCCATGAAAGTCATAATGCACTCATAAAGTACAATAATGATTATGTACCTTCATTAAAAATTCCAGCTACATAGTAAGCCGCTATTTCAACAACGTTAGAGTCACATGGAACAATTTTTGGAGTTATTTTCCATATTAATTGATTATAACTCTCATTATTGTTTTGTGTAAATCCATTAACAAACCTTTCCCATAATTTTACGTTGCTAAGGTCTTTATAAATTGGATATATAGCTTTAGCAACATCAGCTGATAAAGTTGGATAATCATAGGTGTAAGAAGTTAATGTGTCTGTTGCTAGCCCTTGCTGCCAACTACATTATGAACCTTCTCCACCTGGGCACATTTCGTGTTGAGGCTTCTAATCAGTTAAACAATAATGATAATATGTTCCCCAAATTGCATTATACATATTATTCACAGAATCACAATTTCTCCTTATTGCCAAGCCATAGTAAACTGTCAGCTTATTTAATAGCTTAGCCGTGAGTTTACCTTTCCCTAAAAGTACTTTTTTTGTAATTTTTTTTCCACCTTTTTTAACTGTTTCTGTATTTTGTTTTACTTGCTCGCGGAGTCGTGTACCCATTCACTTCTGAACATGCACAATATATTCTTTTTTGACAACTTTGACTTCACCGTAAGGAGCAGCTTTCAGAATCCCAGAATATGTTTTTGAATCGCCATCACCTATATAGTTTCTATAACGAACTTTGAGTTTTTCTATTGAACATTAACACAATTTTCACACTTATCACACACTACAACGATTTTAAAAGCAAATCCACGGGGAGATGCAGTTTTAAATTTTAATTTTCCGTCACTAGAGTTACATTTCACATAATGACTGTTATAGCCTAAATTCCTCAACTAAGAGTCCTCTGGCAATTTTGTATATGCTATGAAGTGGAGAATAAAGGGTTAGGTTAAGGTGTAAAATAAAACACGTGATTGAGCCAATAAAAGATGCGAAGCTTTATTGGCTTGTCAGGGAAAAGCCTTGTGGCATAAAAACCCTGGATGATATTTGATTATACAATAAGAGTGTACCACGTGGTGTTACCACGCGGTAAATAACCTCGATGTGAAATATATATATATATAATAGAAAGATCTCACCTCTTGCACTCCTCAAGTATAGCGATCACGACCTTAAGGGTTGCGATGTTGAATGGGCTTATTTTCACAAGTCTTAAAGATTAGGATATTCTCTTCGTTGTCCCTTGTGAATTCTTAAATCTTTTGTCTAATATGGCTTCTATAATCCTTAGTTGTTGAAGATGTGTCGTCGTAGGCGTCCGGTCGTGAAATAGAAAAAATGCCCCTTTGTACTGGCCCAGCAGGGCGTACGCACTAGAGATGTGAGAAGTTGGGATGCGAGATGTGGGGGTAACTGTGAGAACGTTTCGATAGTCACTAGTATCGATGCTCGCAATGAGTATCGATCTATAGTTTAAATCGATAGAATCGGACGCGCGCGATTTAACTTATAGATTATTACCGTACGATCATTTCGGATCGTACAATGACTTATCGCAGAAAATACTTAATATTTAGGTAAACAATATCTTATCTCTGCTACCTATCGTATTTCATGATATTTTATTTCATAGGCTTATCGCAAGATCTGTTTCACAGAAAGTCTACAAAAAATTTGGTACCTAACAGAACAGAACGCACAACTTTACACTCTGACATGGCCTTACAAATTCAAGTATATCTCCGAAAATATTTATCGGATTAGCTTTAAATTTTCAGAGAATATATTTAAATATATGTACATTCTGAGAATGTAAAAAAAAAAGAAAAAAAAATTGATTTTTTGAAAATTCTAACTAGGCATAACCCCTTATGGTGTTGAAATGATGTCGCTTACGTTGCGGGACAAAACAAAATTTATGGTTTAAAAAAATAAAGTTTTTTGCCACATCTACCGTGCAAAACGCGATGAAGAAACGGACGAATGAAGAAAACTCCATAACGTATAAGTAGATCAACTGTATAACAAGACGGACATCATTAACGTCGTAAAATCAAGATAATTAAGATGGGCATGTCACGTGGAACGCATAGGGGATGATTGAACGGCGCATAAAATACTGGTAGTAGACAAAAGAACGTAACAATGTAAAAGTTTCATAAAAGTTTATAAATGATAAAATTGACCGATAGTTATCGTTAAATGTTAAAGACAACCTTAATAGCAACATGTCGTATTAGTTTTTTTTTTCTTCATCTCTAAAATAATTAATCGCAGAACATTTTTTTAGTGAAAACTTTTTTGCTTGGACAAAGCTATGTACCTACATACGTATAAGACAGTAGAAAATGTGTTTCATGGAACAAGTGAATAACTTAGAATAACTAGTCGCAAAAAGAGGAGAAAGAGCCATAAAAATCGAAAAACAGTATAATTTTGTTTATTTATTTTTTAAGATACAAAGAGAAAATTAATTAAACGTATTGATCGTGTATACTTTAAGTACAGTAACTTGCATTATTTCCTTAAAATATTATGTATTTATTTAATCATAGTTATATATGTATTTTTCGAACTGACGTACTTCCTCTTCTTGTAGATTGTTTTCTTCAAATCGTAGCTAAATAATTTTAAACACAATCATGATTAATAAGATGTAAAGCTTATATTTAATAAAAATATTTAAAATAATAATACTATCGTTAGCTAATGGAAACAAAAAGTGAATAATGAAATTTATACCATAAAAATAAAATAAATTACCTCCTTTTCGGTCTCCCCAACAAGAATATTTTTCTCGTTGCCATCTACGGAATTATCTTTTATTAAATGGCGAACAGCGATTATTGAAGATTCTGTGCATAGTATAGAGTTTAATCGTTTTAAAAGTAATGACATTTTTTTGTAATATACATTTTTATATTTATTGTCAGCTACTGCATTTTCTAAAAGATTAGGCAATAAAATAATTAAACCATGAAGGGAAGATTCTTTTCTTTTTTTGCATAATTTTTCAATATTAGTGTCTCTTAATCCATCTCCGTTTAAGTCGAACGAAGAGAAAATAAATAATTTAACATGAGACAGACAAAACTTTCTACTATATTCATCTAGTATTTCAGTAACTTTGAAATATTTTAACGAAGAAATTGAAGAATCAATCTTCGTTCTTTGTAGATCAAATATGCCATCTAGTGGACCTATAGTTAAAACTTCTTTGAATAATTTCTCAATACATGTGACATTGCTTAAGTCATCTTCATGTCGGACAATGACCGTTACTCCATTTTCGCGCCATTTAAGGACCGCACATTCGTGACCCTCTATAGACATATCAGAAGCGATGATTAATTTTTTAACTCCTTGTTCGATCATCCACTCGATCAGAATTTTGCCAAAGATATTGAAACCATCGATGACAAGGTAGCATTTATCACTATAGAACCAAAATTGAGAAATGATATTGGAAAGTGTTTTGTCTTCTTGCAAGTTGACTAAAACCTGCAAAAAAATGCATTTTTAATATAATTGTCAAAAAAGAAAATTAAATTTTATTAGATAAACAGTATAAATAATTATTTACTTTTCCATAACGTTCACAAGCATCAATGCTTCTTTCTTCCGTTGCTCCTTGAAGAAAAAGTCTTCGTGATATAATTGGTTTTAAGCTGCCCATTTTAAGAGCTGTTCTCATCAGATCTGCTGCTTCTCTCTTAATTTTCGTTGGCAACTTAATAAGGTCTTGTAAACAGTAGCCGTACATACTTAGGAATCGTATAAAATTAGATAGTGGTATCGGATTGTAACTAGGCCCTTTACAATCGTAAATCATTACTAAATGTTTTAAAGTTTTAACAATATCTATACAATCTGCCATATTGTCTAAGATGGAAAAGTTTGCAACTACAAAATCAAAACCTTTGCCTTTTGTAATATTTTGAATATAACTTTTATAATTATTAACATTTATAATATGAGTCTGTGGTAAGCTTGGTCGTATTGTCTCGATCACTCGTTTTTCTGCTTCCGTTTTATAAGTAGTGTAAACATCAAAATTATATAATAAAGATAAATTTATAAGAGCCTGTCCTATATCACTAGCACCAAAATGTATCAATACAGTTTTAATTGTTTTTAACCTCCATTTATCTGAATGTAAAATAATAAAAGCTGCCAAATAAGCTTGGGGAATCGTTGCAGCATCTTCGAAGCTCATAGTGTCTGGAATAATCCAAGTTAAATCTGGATCTGGTAAAATTTCATTACTTATAGTTAAATTATTAACAAGCCCCATTACTCTACGACCTTTTTCATCTCTTCCTGAATATTCTGTAAGAAATATTTGTGATTCTAAGCTGACGTCACTATTTAAATAGTACTCGTAAACACTCAAGTCGAATGCTGCAAACTCTACTTTTACGACACTTTCATTTTTTCTTCTAGACAATGGTAGGTCTTCCGTCCATTCTAAAGAAATTGGTTTATTAATTTTTGCTTTCTTACGAAAAGAAGAAGTGAGCTTCACTGGCAATGGCATCCATCTGTATGTGCCCCATTCCCCATTTGGCGCTAAGACGTTTTCACGAAGATTGAGTTTTACTTGTGATTCATAGAATTCATTTTGAAGTGAGAATTTTGGTGCTTTTGCATCTTGTAGATCGAAAATATGGAGTTTCTTATATCCCGGTTCTTGTCTTATACCTTGAAGTATCTCAAATAAATCATTATCCTGGATAGTGTTAACCACAAATAAAACATTGTCATATTTTGAATCTCGTAAACAGATCTTTAACCGATCTAGACAGTTTTCTTGGTTATTTAAAACAATCGCTTTTCTTAAATTTCTTTCTTTACGTAAAAGTAGAACAATACGACAAAGAGAAATGTTGATTTTTAAGATGACATTTAATCCAACACTTGCTAATGCAGAAATCACATTATCTTTCTCTTCTGTTTCTATGATTGTCAATAAAAATGATTCTTTACCAAGAGTACTAATGAATTTTCTTATATCCTTAAAATGCGCATTATTTATAATCGTCAAAATAAAATCCTCATTCATTGTCTGATTAAGGAACTCTCTGCTAATTAATTTTATATTGAGGTTTTTCCTCGTCCTTTGTATGATATTCTCGAGAAACTCCAAAATGTTTTCATTTTTGTTTTCTGAGTCATTTATTACCAATATCTTTTCTATATTTTTTTTGCTAATATTTGTGGAAATTATTCCTAGTACTACGTTTAATACGTCGTCAATATTCATCTTTGTTTTATCTATATTCTGGATAAATCGAAGCTCATCCGCGATAATTTCCCAATGACTGTTGTCAAATATTATTTCTTGAAATTGAATCCCAATCATCTCAATTCCGGGGCAAGCTATCACATTTATCTGTTTGTCGAATTTCATAGATAGCTCTGTGAAAACAAATCATAATATACTGTATAATTTATTAGACTATGATATATGTCGTTTTTTTTTGTGTGGAGGAACTTACCAAAAAAAATATTTAAATAATTGTTTAAAAAAATGTATTTCAATAAAATAACAATTATAATTTACGAGAATGTTTAATGCAGAAATTACTTGAATATGGTTTAAAAGAAAATTAGAGATATTGCCTTCTTTCTTAACAATGACTTTTGTTTTAATAAATTTTTTATTATTTTACAATTATAACTGTTAGTACGAAAACGTTACGAAAAGACTGCCGATTATTACAAATAACGAAATAATTGTAAATAATTTAATATCAAGGCAAAATTCAATAAATAATATAAATTTTAATTGTTTATTCTTTAATTATAAATAAATGAAAATTAAATTTATTTCGTTTTACTCCTAATATGATCATAAAGTAGTATAAATACATTCTAATTTTGATTTATCTGTTAGAGAATTTGAAGAGTTTTACACACAACTCTTGGTCTATATTTCATCTTAATAACCACGAAAAAGTTAACATTAACATTCAAATGCTTACCATTATTTTCTTTCATTTTGTCAGTTAATTATATTCCATATTGCTTGCTGTTCGTTAGGGGACTGTATGTGTTCGATACGCGTATTTTGCCTTAAGATTTCTAACCTATCCTCACTTGTTTTCGCGTGATATACAGAACGTTTTTGTACCTTTCTCCCTCTGAAGATTATTGCGCGATTTTTAACGTCAACAAGTGCGTTTTCTTGTGCTAAAAATGGGCGTCCGAGGATTCCATCACTATCTAAAGGAAAATCATCTTTTACAACGATAAATATGTGAAAATTTCCGTTTGTTTTTAATAGTGCTTCGTGATTTGTAATAACGGGTTCTGGGTTTATTCCCGTGATTTCATTGCGTTTTTCTCGTAGTGGTAAAGACTTGGCTGCTGAATTTTTTATTATATTCACTGAGGCTCCGGTATCGGCTAAGAATCTTCGATAATCTCCTCCGATTCTAATTCTGAGTTCGGCTCCTGGGTTTGCTCTATCTCTTGCGAGATAGATTCTATTCTGTCGGGCGGGGCCCGATTGAGGTCTGTTATGTAAAAATTTCGTTTCGGGCACTCGTTAGCGAGATGTTGCGTACTCCCGCATTTGAAACATTTAATTTGATTGTGCAAATTCTTCGGGGTCTGTTGTGTATTTGGTATGTTAAAATTCCGCGGTGGTAAATGCTGTTTAGTTTTGTCTAAGAAAGGATTACGATTCATACTTGGGTTGTAATTCCTATTATTTTGTGGTATTGAATATCGGTTGGCTTATCTGTGAGCTAATTGCGACGCTTTTTCCTCTCGTTCTATATCTAATGCCATATTCTGTGCCTTTTTTAATATTTCCGGTCTACAAGCCCGTACTGCAATTCTTATATATTGATTTAGTCCGCAAATATATTCTGCTAGTCCTTGTTTGTCCTCGTCCGATAAGCTAATCTTTTTATGTGATGCTGATAAAGAAGAGTCGTTAATAATTGCTCTCCTTACTTCTAGATGGGCTGCTGTAAATCTTCTATTGTAAGCTAATACTGTGTCTCTTCCTTGTATACATTTATTCCTATCTATTCTACAGCTTGAAAGGGTTTTTACCTCCCCGAAATATAAGCGGAGAGTCTCAATAAATTCATATATGGTGCGAATATCACACCCATCTAGCATACTTCTGGCTTCGCCAATTATTTTATTTGTCTGGACTAATTTAACGAATAGTTTTCTTTCGTTTTCGGTAAGTATAGCTAATACAACTTTTATTTCTGAAATAAATCCTTCGACTGACGTAGTTTTTCCGTCGAATTCGTTTATAAAGTTCAAATGCTCCATTAGACTTCGAATATTACTGCCTCGACTATTAATACTAGCGCAACTTTCTTCCTCGTCTTCCGTTATATTTTCCTTATCGTCTATATTATCTACCGATTCTATTTTCTGTTCCGGCAGAGCTGATTTCTTCGACATGCTTTTCATTTCTTTATCCATCGCGGCTATTTTACCCTGTAGCTGCATTAAAAGTTCACCCATCTGATTCATTCTTTCCGATACAATTTCGGAGAATTTTTGTATTTCTGCTACTTCCATACTCTTAGCCATTTTATATTTATTTATTAATTATTATTTTTTCAGTAATAATCTTTCAAATACTTAACTACTAACTCGTCAGTAGGGATATTAGACACGTCTATATCAGTATTTGGGTTAATAAAAACTAGTACTTACTGTACAATTGATGCGTCGTTTGCTTTCTCAAGTGCCCTCGGGTCGACTTGCCGAACTTTATCTTCTTCAGGACCCTCAAGTCGCTGGTTCTTTCCTTTGAAAATCCCGTACCGCTGCCACCAAATTGTTACGCGGAAATGTTCACGTGAAGTTAAATTCGCGTTGATTTCCGGATAACGTAAGAATTCGGCCTATTGAATTCTTGTGATTGTATTAAAAACAAGGATTTCCAAGTTTTGGAAAGAATAACTTTTATTTACAACAGATTTACGTTCGGATACAAAATGACTTACAAGCGTAACGGCCAGGATAGAAGAGAGTTTCGGATGTCGAAGGAGCCCCTTTTAAGGGAAATCGGAACAAGGAAGGTTCTAGAAGAAGGGCGTTTTTTCATAAGTTAAGGGATTCTTATTGGTGTTCTCACGGTGCAGTGGGGGATTGTTTAAAATTCCAAATTTTATGTTCGGCGTGAAAAAGTAGAAACGGATGTTCCTTAAATTAGTATGCAGCGCAAGTGTAGGTTTTATCTACTAGCCCTAGCAGGTTTAGACAGGTTTTCCAAGGGATCAAGATAATACATCTAAGCAGGTATGGTTCACGTTGGGCCTAACACCACTACCAAAAAACATAGGCTGTACCCGTCGGTGGACTATGGTGGGTGGATCCTTATGCTATTGGTCAATAAGATTTGTAAGCTCCTTCCCTCTCAGAAGGGGTGTATGTCATTTCTGACATAAAATACGTGGAAAGAAATAAGATGTTAGCAGTAGAAGTCGTAGCAGTAGTCGTAGAAGCAGTCACAGTCGTAGCCGTAATTACTCATTAGTTGTAACAGTCGCAGTTGTATTATAAGTCGTTATCAGTTGTAAGAATACAGTCACTTATCTAAGTTGTAACAGTAAGATTGTCAAACTATTATTGTACTTTTTCTAATACCTGTTTTAAATAAATCTTATTAGTAGGATTAAGCTTGGTGTATGTTCAACTCGCACATCTCACCCTAAATAAAATTCCCTACATATATATTTAGATTTCAAATTCTAAACGCTATCATCTATCCAAGCGTTAACAAAATTTAAAAATAAAATCGTAGAGTGAAATTATTTCCCGAAAAGTAGAATTTTCAGCACTATCGTGTTTTTTTCTGTTTATAGTTTTTATCGAATTTCGTTTTTGTTATCGTTTCTGCGATGTTCATATTTATTCGCCGTTGCAACGCTTACCGTTAAAGTAATAAATAAAATTATTTTATTCATTCAAACAGATCATGAAAATATACTATTTAATATAATTAAATGTATGTATAAAATAAATATTTAGATTTATCTGAATATATCGAAAAAAATATAAAGTTTAATAATACCTTGATGTTCCTGATTTTTAGCTTTAATTTTAATAAAATTACTTTATGTTTCAAAGCAAATTATTAAATTCTTTGTAGGGTTCAGACATAGAACAATAACTGATGATGATGAATTATATGATACTTTATTAAATTATAATGATGTTAAGCGGTATTAACATAAGTTTACAAAAAGTCACGTATTTACAAGAAATACAGAATACAAAAGAGTTATGAATATATGACCGACTGACTGACTGACTGATAAACTAACTGATAAAATACGCAGAAGAATATAACAGACTGAAAGTATAATTAGTGAACTGAGAACTAAGGACTAGACTAAGGAACTGATACGGACAGACGAATACAGACAGACGGATATACAGACTGATACAGACTAAGGACTTGATAGACTAAGGAACTGAAGACTATGGACTTTCTTTCTTACTTTGTATCACATATTTATATCATAAAAGAGTAACACACACACCCCTGGGGAGAGGAAAAGTGATTATGAATATTAACGACCAATAGCAGAAGGATCCATTCCCCCGTTATAGTCAACCGATTTGTATAGCTTTTGTTTTTGGTAAAGATCGTAGTGAAAATTAAGCATAAAAGGAACTTTTTTTTAAACAAAGGAATATCCTTTCTTCTTATGTCGCATGTGCTTACTTAGAAATCCGAAAGAACCCCAAGAACCCGATACTGCACAAAAGTTTTCGTCGCGCTTCATTTCACTAAGATCGATAGCATATTTAAACAGGAAATAAAATAAAGAAAGAACTAAATATTAATATTATCGTCTACTATAGCGTATTTGAAAATAAAATAAAATAAAGAATATTATTTTTATCGTCTATATCTTCAGTCTATTACCTTTTTGTATCTCAGAATGTTTAATGATTTTATTTAAATTGTTTCTGAATACTCCAAACTATTGTTTTATTACACTTGTACTAAAATGTAATTATATATTGCTACCAAAGGAATAGTTTTATTTTTAAAAAAGATATAAAACTTACTAATATCTTATCCTTTTTTTACGTTTAGAAGTTTTCAGAAGAAAATTCGTGGTAAAGTGATAATAGGTAATCAGGATAATAGGTAAATGTCGCAAGCTTTTAGTATTAATAGCGGGCTAAAACAAGGGGACGCATTGTCACCTCGTTTGTTAAACTTAGTAATGGAATTTGCAGTCAAAGAACTGCAAAAAAGTATAGATATTTTGCATTAGAACAAGCGAACGAAACTTTTGACATATACGGACGATATTGCTTTGCTAAGAGACAATAAAGAGTCATTTATTAATAACGCGAAAATATTAATATATAAGAAAACAGATCTGGGAATACAATTAGACGCAGAAAAAGCGAAATATATGGTCACTGATCGACTTCAAAATGTTCCTAATTCTGAAATTTTTGTCGTCCGGAATAACATTTTTGAACGGGTCAGCAACTTTAGATATTCAAGATCGATCATAAATAAGACGAACAAAATTAACGAAAAATTAAAGAAAAGAATAATTCTAGCTATTTCATATTTTTATTCGATCAATTAATTATTCAGCTTGTGATTGCTGTCTAGGCGTCTAGAAATCAGGATAAAAAGGACAATCATCCTATCGGGACGAAAAGAAATTTAGATTTTTGGAAAATAAAGTTCTTCGTAAAATTTTTGGTTTAAAAAGGCGGTGGGTAAACAAGCGAATAGAAGAAACCTTAAAACGTAGAAGTACACCGAATGTACAACAAACCCGACACCATTAATGTCGTAAAAACAAGCGGATTAAGATGGGCTGGTCCCGTGGCTCCCTGTTTGCCACCTCATGTGTTAGGATCGAACAGTGCATAAAATACTGATCGGTACCGAACAAGAAAAGACAAGTAGATAGACCGAGACGTAGATGGGAGGACAATATTAGGAGTTATTTTAGAGAAATAAGTCTAGGAGACCGCGAATTGAGGGGTCAAGCTAAGCGGCGGGAATACTGGCGGGATTTTGTATTTGCAATAATACCATTTCGTATTCCTTAATCTAGTTATTAATAATAATTACAAATATCATCCTGTGAAAAGAGATCTTAAATTTTTTTTATGCTATTGTCGTTTATAATACTATTAAACAGCTTTGCTTGTGATTCTAGTTGATTGTCGAAGAGCTAACTCGTATTTTTAAAGGCACGTATTGAGATAATGTATGTCTAAGCTTCGTAATTGCAGTCTCGTTCAAACACACACACATATACAACGCTTAGTAACCAGGAATGGGATCTACAAAGCAGCGTACAAAGAGAATCAAGAATAGAAAAAACTATGCACCTATATTCTATCCGATTCTTTCGCAGGTTCAATTCTATATGTTTGTCTTTTTTTCTCTTCTTACTTAGTATCGTCCGTCGTACCCGTTTCATTGCTGCAATGGATTGCCACGATACGCTGTAACCCCATTGCCGTATTACGTCGCGCCACGTTGCAATTTTTTAAATCATCTCAATTTTAAAGAAGTTGTCACTTCAAAAATAAGAAGTAACCTGATGAGACTCGATTCAGCGATCTATAGGATACGACTTTATGTCGATACGCGTTACGCTAAAAAATGTTTATATTTCAGTCCCTTATATTAAGGTATAAAAATTTATTAAGTTAACTGACTAATTCTTTCAAAGATTAAAATGTCGAACGTAGCAGATAAAAAAAAATTCAGTATTGTATTTTGTTTTTTAATTACAATAGTATTTTGAATATTTATTTTGCGTTGAACACTTTAATATATAGAAATGTTGTTAAAGTATTAAAAATTTACAATAAGTAATATTCAATGAATCTTATTGTGTGAAAATTTGTTGTTTTTTTGCATAAGTTTTACAGAGTTATAGGACCTTGAAAAAATGTTCCTAACTAGCAGTGCTTATTGGTTTGTGAATTTAAAATAATAAAATGTGTCTTTAATCGTTTACGTAATACATCGTACGTAAACATTTTTTAATTTTTAAAAAAGAACAGTGGAAATTCCCAATGTCATTGCAAGGCCTAAGAAAGACATTTTCTATATAAGACTACATCGACAATGCGTCTTGCGTAAAAGTATTTACATTGCTAAACCAAATCGCACGAGTAAATATTTGAAATTAATTTATTCGTGCGGTTACATCAAACATATGTTTAATAAAATAGCTTCATAGTAAAGTTGATCTAGATCATTCTTTATTTTTTTATAAACTAGATTTGATTCTATATTAGATATTAATAGTGCGTCATCGTTCTTATCTTCTAATTTAATTCTAATTAGAAGTGCAATACTTACAACTGCAGTTATTCTTACTAAGTAAAGTATTCCTATTAGATAAATGAAAATAACAATAAAAATAATAATTACGAATTGAATTTATAATAAATGTTATTAAACGGTTTTCATTATTATACATTTTTATTTTATTGTAATATGTACAAGCTTTGATAAGGCATTAAAAATGTATGATAAGTATTTTTGAAATAACTACATAGAAATATATTGATTTTCTTGTCTTTTTTACGAACATATAAGACCTTGCCAAAATACTCCTACTTAACAGCTTTTACATATTTTTGAAATTGAAAAAAGGAAGTACTTTAAATTGTTTAAACTTAACACTGTATGAAAACATTATGTATTTAGAAAAAACAATAGGAAGTCACAGGTCAGGAAAAACAGACCACGCACCTTTTTTCTTTATTTGGACTGTCTGTTCGCTTGCACCCAATTTTTTTGTCAAATACCTACGCGCTTATCTCTGTTTATTCTTTTACCTCTCTATCACTCCTACCTACAAACAAATTTAGTATCGAAATTATTGTATATGTGTCTACGCTTCGTAGTATGCAGTCGCACACAACGCACGCATATAATACCAGGAGCGATACTACGAAGCAGAGCATAAAGAGGAGACCGAGAATAGGAATAACTTTATAGCTATATTCTGTCTCATTGTCTCGCAGGCTTAATTCTATATGTTTGTCTCTTTTTCTCTTCTTAATAAATATCATGGTCGTTACAAAGCCATGATGGCCGCTCCGTTGCCTCACCACACACCGCTACCTTGCCTCGCCAGCGCATTTCATTTTTTTTAAATCACTTCCTATTCTAATGAAGTTCTTACTTCAATATAATGACAATGCTTTCTACGCGTAAGATATTTAAATTTTAAAAACAAATGGCATAAATATCAATTTTAATTAGACCTATGCCGAAGGCTATATAAACAGCAGCAACAATTAATAGCTTTAGTTGATAAGTAAAATCGTATTTGATTGTAGCTTCTATATAGATACATTTAGCAAGTATGAATTTAGAAGGCAAAGAAGAAGTGGCTATTTCTGGAATATCTGGAAGATTTCCGAAAAGTGCAAATATTAATGAATTAATAGCGAATTTAATAAGTGGAAAAGATTGCTCGACTATAGATCATGAAAGATGGAAATTAGGTAAGAATAAGTTAAGGGGGTATTCTGGTCTAGAAATTTGAAATAATCGGTTTATTTATTTTTTTTTCTTTTTTTTTATACATATAAGCTTAACCCTTTAAGAATATGTCCTCAAGAGGATTTTTCAAAACAGAAATTATTTTCGAAGATATAGCTGTTTTTGTGACGCAGTATCCTATATCCTACCCCTACTACGCGAAACTTTGAACGCATTTTTCTCGAAACTGTTTTTTTTTTTTTTTTTTTTTCACAATTGTCAAGATATCTCAAGTTCTACTAAACCGATTTGCTTGAAATTTGTTGAGAGACTTCTCTATGCATTACTCTATCTTGTAAAGTAAAATCTTACAAAATTTTCAATTTTTACTATTTTAAAAAAAATTCGGAAATGTAAAAAAAGTGGTAAAAATAATGGTTTTTTTTTCAAATAGCTGTAATTTAGCGAAAAAAAAACAAAACTGTTTTTAATTCTTTTAGTTCGAACGATAGCGGCATTATTGTAAATTAATAATGTTTTTTATTTTTTTATTTCGGATTACCAAGAGAGCTGCAATCTTGACAATCGCCGCGCGCTGTCTTTTTAGGACCCTCTACTTCATCAGCCTAAATCTTTTTCATTTTTACATTTTTACACTATTTTTTTTTCCTTGTATTCTCGAAATACTAATGAATATCTTGTAACATTACAGATAGTTAAAATATTATTCGTCTTTTTGTTATTACACTTGAAAAAGTACGAAAAATTCATGCCTCTAGACCAGAATACCCCCTTAAATTAGTTTTTACACGAAAATATTTAACTATTCGAAAATGCATGTAAAATGATTTGATAGAAGATGTTGGAAAAACGTTTTGCATTAGTCAGCGGTTATTAATGAAGCTATACAGATACTTTCGTTCGTCTCTCACTTCTTCCTAACGTCTTCAAGAAAATCCGACCGATAGAAAGAGCCGCTTTTATTGTCCCTTATGTCACCTTGTTTAATCGCCTATGTATGCCTGTGTATGTGTGTGCCATGTTGCCTTAAAAGAAAAAAATTATTGTTCTCAACAATCATATTAAAGTACTTTTTTTATTGGTTTAATAAATTATTATTTTCTAGATCCTATGTCTAAAATACCATTTCGTTTGGGAATAATTTCTGGTTTAACGAAATTCGACAATTTCTTTTTGGAATTAGTACAATCCAGGCAAAAAATATGGCGCCAGAATTAAGAATTGCAATGGAAACTACGTTTGAAGCAATTATTGATGCTGGAATAAATCCTGCAGAACTACGCGACAAGAAAACCAATGTTTACGGGGTATTGAGTTTATATGAGTCAGATAGTTACCTTATAGCCGGTACAGGAAACGTAAGTTAATAGATTCATCTCTAATTGATTCTATACAAATGTAAAAAAACTATAAGTACAGTTCGCTTTATTTTTATAATAGCGAGATGGATATACTTTAACTGGGTATTGCCGTGGTCTACTAGCAAACCGGATTTCATTTTTTATGGGTCTAATTGGATCAAGCTGTAGTATTGATTCAAGTTGCACATCAAGTGCAGTAGCAATTCAAAAAGCTTACCAAGCTATTAAAGCTGGAGATTGCGATAATGCGATTGTATGTAGTGGAGCCTTAAGTTTACTTTCTAAAACATCCTATCAACTCTCTGAATTAGGTAAAATAAGAGTATGTCAAGAATAATTACTTCCAGTACTTACATGTAAAGAAAAAAAAGGCAACTGTTTCTTGTAATTTGATCATATAAGTAATAATAAAAATTTCTACATTATCAAATGAATATTTTCCTAATTTATAAATAATTTTTGGTTGTATACATTTCGTGATTTAGGTTTGTTGTCATCCGACGGGCTAAATAGGTCTTTCGACAAAAATGCTTCTGGATTCTTAAGAAGCGAGTCAATAGGAACTATTTTCTTACAAAGAGCTAAAGATGCAAAGCGAGTATATGCTGAGGTCGTTAATATTTGTGTTAGTTACACTCCAGCAATTTCAAGAAAAACTTGTTTATTTTCTACAGCTGAATTTCAAGCTCAAATAATGAAACAGACATTGAAACAATGCAGTTTAAGACCTAGCGATGTAAATTACATCGAGGCTGATGGTACAGCAATCAAATCAATGGATCTAGAAGAATTAAAGGCGATAGATCTTGTTTATGGTCAAGATCGAAGTTATTCTAATCCTCTCTTAATAGGATCTATTAAATCAAACATTGGTTATACATTTAATAATAATACATTAAATTCGATAATCAAGGTAAAATAACTGAAAAGACAAAATTAAATTTAACACAATACAAATTTATTTTCATATTCTACATTATATTCTCTTTGTAATTTCTAGGTACTAATTGCTATGGAGACCGGAGTTATACCACCGAATCTTCATTATTCCGAGCCTCCGGAAGAAGCTCAATGTCTTCAGGAGGGACGCGTAAAAGTCATTACAAAACCAACAATTTGGACGGATTGCTACGCTGCTGTTAACACTGCTGCATTAAATGGTTCCTTCTCACACATTATCTTAAAACGCCATTCAAAAGAGAAGCTGGGTAGAAAGCTTTCACAAAATAATATGCCACGGCTTTTTGTAGCTTCTTGTCGAACTCAGGAAATGATAACATCGATCTTCAATACTGTAGGTTATTTATTTTACGACAAAACTAATTATACAAAATGATTGTTAATAATATGGTATACGTGTTTAGTTGCATTCGAACAGAGAAGATGATGAATTTGCTCAGTTAATTAATGATATTACTGAGAAACCATTTCCTCAATCATTGTATTCTGGATATACAGTAATTCCAGAATCTGAAGTAACTAATTCAGAACAATCGATAGAGATGATTGATAATAATTTGTCACTTCAATCTCGACAGATATGGTTTGTTTTTTCGGGGATGGGATCACAATGGACTGGAATGGGTAATACAAATTTTACATATAAATAATAAAAAAGATGTTACTTGATAGCTATTAAATTTCAAAATAAATCTTTTTTAGGTGAGTCACTGATGAAAATACCAATCTTTGCTGAAGCAATAAAAAGGTGTGATGATGTTTTAAGACCTCGAGGTTATGATATTATGCATATTATATGTGACAAAGATCAGACTATATACAATAATATCATAAATTGCTTTTTAGGAATAGCGGCAACACAAGTAATAATATATATTTATTATTTAAACTTTAATATTATTTATTTCTTCTTATCTTTGTATAAATAATTTCTCATAATTGCTACACAGATTGGTCTAGTGGATATTTTATATGCTGTTGGCGTTAAACCGAATTACATGATCGGACATTCTGTTGGTGAGCTTGGTTGTTCTTACGCAGATGGTTGCTTTTCTGCTGAAGAAATGATTTTAAGTGCTCTCTCTCGAGGTTTGGCTTCTGTAGAAAGTGACTTAATACACGGAACGATGGCTGCAGTTGGTCTTGGCTACCAAAAAATTCGAGATATTTGCCCTGAAGACATTGACGTTGCATGTCATAATGGACCAGAAAGCTCTACAATAAGTGGACCAACCGAATCAATAAATGTTTTTGTAAAAAAATTACAGGTTATTCCTAGTAGATTTTTTAATAGACAGTCTTAATAATGAAGTTTTATTAATATAGTCATAATTTTTCATTTTTAGAATAAAGGAATATTTGCTAAAACCGTTCCAACTAGTAATATTGCATATCATAGTCGTTACATTTCTCCAGCTGGTCCAAAGTTGTTGGATTATCTAAAAAAAGTCATTCGTTTTCCAAAAGAATGCAGTTCTCGTTGGATATGCACGTCTATTCCACAAAACGAATTGCTTTCAATAAAAGCTCAATTTTCTTCACCTGAATATCATACAAATAATCTTCTTTCTCCTGTTTTATTCAAAGAAGTAATAAAAACGATTCCAAATAATGCTATAACCATTGAAATTTCACCGCATGGGCTGCTACAGGTTTATTATTTAGAATAAAATATTTATTGTATATTATTTTAACTGTATTACTTATTACATTTTATTCATCAGGCAATTCTGAACAAAACGTTAAAAAACAACTGCATTAATTTAACATTAACAAAACGAGGTAATAAAGATAAGTCAATCTTATTACTATCAAAATTAGGAAAGCTTTATAATCTTGGGTTACCTATTAAGCCAGGGAAACTCTATCCGAGAATTTCCTTTCCTGTTTCTAAAGGAACTCCGTCGATTTCTTCACTATGCAGATGGGAACATAGTTTTGATTGGTAAGTATAAAATAGACTTTTTTCTAAAATGAATTGTACAAACTACTATTTCATATGTTGGACAGGAACGTAGAAGCTGATAACACGTATGAAATTCAACAAACCGAAGAACTGATAGATCTTGACTCAGATAAATTCAAGTTTTTACGAAACTTTAAAATAAACGATAAAGTTATTATTTCTTTAGCTGTCTATTCAAAATTAGTTTTAAATGTTTACTTAAATTTAAATCAACACAAGCATGACAATTCTATTATACTGGAAAATATTATAAATCACAATAAATTATTAACAGTACCCAAAGACAATAAAATACACTTAATAATTATGATATTAAAAGGTAAAAATTTTAATCACTAAAATATAATATTTCGTAACTATGTTTGAGAAAATGTAAATTTTTAGTCTCAGGAAAATTTGAAGTTAAATGTAAAGAAGGAATCATGTTAGCTTCTGGAACTATACGAGTAGCAGAAACTGAGAAAAAAGTTATTCCTGAAATTATTTTACTGAAAAAGGAAAGAGAATTTTTAAACGAAGAAGATATTTGTTCAAATCTTCTTTTACGTGGTTACCAGTACGAAGAATCTTATAATATTATTAGCAGACTTTCTACATCATGTACCAATGGTACGTTTCAATGGAGCAGTGATTGGATGTTATTACTAGAAGGATTAATTCAAGTGCATATTATCAGCAGTAGGAACAAAAATATGTTGATACCGAGTATTATAGAAAAACTCGTCATCGACTTGGCACAATTAACTGACAAAATGAAAAAAAATAATGGTAAGCATTTGAATGTTAATGTTAACTTTTTCGTGGTTATTAAGATGAAATATAGACCAAGAGTTGCGTGTAAAACTCTTCAAATTCTCTAACAGATAAATCAAAATTAGAATGTATTTATACTACTTTATGATCATATTAGGAGTAAAACAAAATAAATTTAATTTTCATTTATTTATAATTAAAGAATAAACAATTAAAATTTATATTATTTATTGAATTTTGCCTTGATATTAAATTATTTACAATTATTTCGTTATTTGTAATAATCGGCAGTCTTTTCGTAACGTTTTAGTACTAACAGTTATAATTGTGAAATAATAAAAAATGTAATAAAACAAAAGTCATTGTTAGGAAAGAAGGCAAGATCTCTAATTTTTTTTAAAACCTTATTCATGTAATTTCTGCATTAAATATTCTCGTAAGTTATAATTGTTATATTATTTAAAGAGATTTTTTTAAACAATTATTTAAATATTTTTTTTATAAGTTCCTTCACAAAAAAACATGACATGTTACGTCAATTAATAAATTATATTGTATATAATGGTTTGTTTTTTTTTTTTTCACAGAACTATCGGATGAAATTTGACAAACAGATTAATGTGATAGCTTGCCCCGGAATATAGATGATTGGGATTCAATTTCAAGAAATAATATTTGACAACAGTCATTGGGAAATTATCGCGGATGAACTTCGATTTATCCAGAATATAGATAAAACAGAGATGAATATTGACGACGTATTAAACGTAGTACTAGGAATAATTTCCACAAATATTAGCAAAAAAAAAATAGAAAAGATATTGGTAATAAATGACTCAAAAAACAAAAATGAAAACATTTTGGAGTTTCTCGAGAATATCATACAAAGGACGAGGAAAAACCTCAATATAAAATTAATTAGCAGAGAGTTCCTTAACCAGACAATGAATGAGGATTTTATTTTGACGATTATAAATAATGCGCATTTTAAGGATATAAGAAAATTCATTAGTACTCTCGGTAAAGAATCATTTTTATTGACAATCATAGGAACAGAAGAGAAAGATAATGTGATTTCTGCATTAGCAAGTGTTGGATTAAATGTCATCTTAAAAATCAACATTTCTTTTTGTCGTATTGTTCTACTTTTACGTAAGGAAAGAAATTTAAGAAAAGCGATTGTTTTGAGTAACCAAGAAAACTGTCTAGATCGGTTAAAGATCTGTTTACGAGACTTGAAATATGACAATGTTTTATTTGTGGTTAACACTACCAAGGATAATGATTTATTTGAGATACTTCAAGGTATAAGACAAGAACCGGGATATAAGAAACTCCATATTTTCGATCTACAAGATGCAAAAGCACCAAAATTCTCACTTCAAAATGAATTCTATGAATCACAAGTAAAACTCAATCTTCGTGAAAACGTCTTAGCGCCAAATGGGGAATGGGGCACATACAGATGGATGCCATTGCCAGTGAAGCTCACTTCTTCTTTTCGTAAGAAAGCAAAAATTAATAAACCAATTACTTTAGAATGGACGGAAGACCTACCATTGTCTAGAAGAAAAAATGAAAGTGTCGTAAAAGTAGAGTTTGCAGCATTCGACTTGAATGTTTACGAGTACTATTTAAATAGTGACGTCAGCTTAGAATCACAAATATTTCTTACAGAATATTCAGGAAGAGATAAAAATGGTCGTAGAGTAATGGGACTAGTTGATAATTTACCTATAAGTAATGAAATTTTACCAGATCCAGATTTAACTTGAATTATTCCAGAAACTTTAAGCTTTGAAGATGCTGCAACGATTCTCCAAGCTTATTTAGCAGCTTTTATTATTTTACATTCAAATAAATGGAGGTTAAAAACAATTAAAAAAGTATTGATACATTTTGGTACTAGTGATATAGGACAGGCTCTTATAAATTTATCTTTATTATATAATTTTGATGTTTACACTACTTATGAAACGAAAGCAGAAAAACGAGTGATCCTGACAATACGACCAAGCTTATCACAGACTAATATTATAAATGTTAATAATTATAAAAGTTATATTCTAAATATTACAAAAGGCAAAAGTTTTGATTTAGTAGTTTCAAACTATTCCGTCTTACACGATATGAAAAATTGTTTAGACATTGTTAAAGATTTAAAACATTTGATTATGACTTACGATTATAAAGGGCTTAGTTACAATCCGATACCACTATATAATTTTAATAGGAACATAAGTATATACGACTACTGTTTACAAGACCTTATTAGGTTGCCAACAAAAATTAGGCGAAAAGCAGCAGATCTGATGAGAACAGCTCTTAAAGTGGGCAGCTTAAAACCAATTATATCACGGAGACTTTTTCTTCAAGGAGCAACGGAAGAAAGAAGCATTGATGCTTGTGAACGTTATGGAAAAGTAAATAATTATTTATACTGTTTATATAATAATATTAGATTTTCTTTTTTGACAATTATATTACAAATGTATTTTTTTTTGCAGGTTTTAGTCAAATTGCAAGAAGATAAAACACTTTCCAATTTCATTCCTCAATTTTGCTTACATAGCGATAAATGCTACCTCATCATCGACGGTTTCAATACCTTTGGCAGAATACTATTTGAGTGGATGATCGAGCAAGGAGTTAAAAAATTAATCATTGCTTCAAATATGTCAATACGAGACCACGAAAACTTGGTCCTTAAATGGCGCAAAAATGGAGCAACGGTCATTTTTCGACATGAAGTGGACTTAAGCAAAGAAACAAACTTTGAAGAATTACTTAAAGAAGTTTTAATAATAGGTCAACCTGATGGCATGTTTGATCTACAAAGAACGAAGATTGATTCTTCAATTTCTTCGTTAAAGTATTTCAAAGTTACTGAAATACTAGATGAATATAGCAGAAAGCTTTGTCTGTCTCATGTAAAATTCTTTATTTTCTCTTCGTTCGACTTAAACGGAGATGGATTGAGACACTAATATTGAAAAATTATGCAAAAAAAGAAAAGAATCTTCCCTCCATGGTCTAATTATTTTATTGCCTAATCTTTTAGAAAATGCAGTAGCTGACAATAAATATAAAAATGTATATTACGAAAAAATGTCATTACTTTTAAAACGACTAAACTCTATACTATGCACAGAATCTTCAATAGTCGCTGTTCGCCATTTAATAAAAGATAATTCCGTAGATGGCAACGAGAAAAATATTCTTGTTGGGGAGACCGAAAAGGAGGTAATTTATTTTATTTTTATGGTATAAATTTCATTATTCACTTTTTTGTTTCCATTAGCTAACGATAGTATTATTATTTTAAATATTTTTATTAAATATAAGCTTTACATCTTATTAATCATGATTGTGTTTAAAATAATTTAGCAACGATCTGAAGAAAAGGATCCACAAGAAGAGGAAGTACGTCAGTTCGAAAAATATCTTTATAACTATGATTAAATAAATACAAAATATTTTAAGGAAATTATGCAAGTTACTTTAAGTATACGATCCATACGTTTAATCATTTTTCTCTTTGTTCAATATTTATATTTTTATTTTGATTAATTTCATTTCTTTTTAAAATAATAATGATGTTTTTTTATATTTAGTTTAATGAACGTTTTAAGTGTACTTTAAAAAATAAATAAATCAATAAAATTATACAGTTTTTTCGATTTTAATGGCTTTTTCTCCTTTTTTTGCGACTAAACTAAGTTATTCACTTGTTCGCTATGGAGTCTTCTTCATTCGCCCGTTTCTTCATCGCGTTTTGAGCGGTAGATTTTACAAAAAACTTGATTTTCAAAACGATAAATTTTTTTCGTCCCGTAACGTAAGCGACATCATGTCACCACCATAAAAACCATCGCTAGGATGATTGTCCCCCCCCCCCCTGTATATCATTTATATCCTGATTTTAAGACGCCTAGACAGCAGCCACGCGAGCTGAGTAATCAATTAACCAAATAAAAGCATGAATTGCCTAAATTGATTCCTTTCTTTAATTTTTCGTTAATTTCGTTCGTCTTATTTATGATCGATCTGAAATATCTAAAGTTGCTGACCGTTCAAAAATGTTATTCCAAACGACCAAAGTTTCGGAATTAGGCACATTATGAAGTATATCAGCGACCATATAGTTTGATTTTTCCACGCCTATTTGTAATCCCATATCTCTTGTCTTATATATTAATATATTCGCGTTATTAATTAATGACTCTTTATTGTCTCCTAGCAAAGCAATATTGTCCGTGTATGTCAACTGTTGCGTTGTCTCGTTCTTATGAAAAATGTCTATACTATTTTGCAGTTCTTTGACTGAAAATTCCAGTACTAAGTTTAACAAAAGAGGTGACAATGCGTCCACCTGTTTTAGCCTGCTATAAATACTAAGAGCTCCCGAAATTTTATTATCTATTCTCTCTGTATTCCTAGTTTCCTTTAGGCAAATTTGAAGCAGGTTTACCAATTTTATTAGTATCCCATGTTCTATTAGAATTTAATTTTTATTGATTTATGTGTTTAATAAGGATACTATTTTTAATATCATTCGCTTAGCGTTTTACTTAATTGGTTGTTATACAAGAGACGTAATAGTGATCCCTTATTATTTCGTTCGCGTTCTGTAGGAATATGTGTATACGTTCTCTAGATATATCGATTGGATTTTTAGTACAAAATATTTCAGTAAAAAATAGTTAACTAGATATCGCTTAATTCCATCATTATCAAAAAACTTGAAACACAGATTCGAATTCAACGTACGTAACTATGTACGATCTTCCGTACATGATTGTTACCGTCGAGAACCAGACTCGCTGTCGAATCTCATAAAAGGTTTTTTGAAGACCGGCGTAAAAGTTCCTCTGGTGAATTTCTCGAAAAATAAGATCCGTTACGGGGTGATGAAATGTCAACACTATCGGATATTTTTCCTGAAAGTCTAAATAAACGTTTCGTAGTCGACCCCCAATTCGTATGAAACCTTTCTTATCTACGATAAGATTAACGAGGCTAGTCTTGTGGTTTGGGTTTCATTCAATTCTTTTTATCTTTCTTTTTAGGGAAAAAAGATTTCCTTTCGTATAAATCATAAAACGCTTTTTTTAGTGTCTATTACTTCTGCGGCGAATATTTCTCCTTGATACGTAATTCTATACTGCAACTCATACAACATGATATGACTCTTAGCAACTGTATTTATTCAGAAAATCTTGTCGTCAAAAATCCTTTTTTGAAATTCGACAGTAAGTCGTGTTCTCGACGGTAAAAATTATGTACGAAAAATCGTACGTCATTATGTACGTTGGATTCGATTCCAGGTCTTGGGTATCCTATATAAAATGAGTGATTTACCAAGATCTCCATTTCAATAAACAAACGAGTTTTCCTACGCAGAAGTAGATTTATTCGGTCTGATTTGGTACAAGAGAAAAAAAATTGTACGAAATAACTCTTAAATGATTTATACTCTATATATCAACTCTTGACATTACAGATAAATCTTCCTACTCCCATTATTGTATGTACAAGGCGAATAACTCTTTGGCTAGCGGTGTAATTAACACATTAATAGAAAAAATCCCGGGCCTTAAACATAGATGGCGACAGTTTTATTAAAATAACCTCGTTTTTAGTTAGTAGTTATTGTTATGGCCGAAATTCTTCAACTAAGAGTCCTCTGGCAATTGGTTTATACTATGAAGTGGAGAATTATGGGTTAGGTTAAGGTGTAAAATAAAACACGTGATTAAGCCAACCAAAGAAACAATGCCTTTTTTATTGGCTCGTCAGGGAAAAGCCTTGCGGCATAAAAACCCTGGATGAATACTTGATTATACAATAAGAAGGTACCACGTGGCGTTACCACGAGGGAAAATACCGTCGATGTGAAATATATATATATTGGAAAGATCTCACCTCTCGCACTCTGCAAATATAGCGATCACAACCTTAAGGGTTGTGATGTGGAATGGGCTCACTTTCACGAGTCTTGAAGATTAGGAGATTCTCTTCGTTGTCCTTTGTGAACTCTTAAAGCCTCTATAATCCCTCAAGATGTGTAGTCGTAGGCGTCCGGTGAAGAATAGAAAGAATGCCCCTTTGTACTGTCCCAGCAGGACGTACGTACTTGGGCTATGAGAAGTGGGGATGCGAGAGGCGGGGGTAGCTAGAGAAGCGCTTCGATAGTTACTGGTGGTTGATCGATACTCACAGTAAGTATCGATCTAGAATCCTAATCGATGGAAGCGGATGCGCGCGAGTTTCGAATACCGCTAATCACCGTACGATCCTTTCGGATCGTACATACTCCCCCCCGTTGAGAGTGTAACGATCAATGACATTCATAATACATGGTTTGTGTTGTGCGCTTATTACAATCAATTTTACAATATTTGTGAAACGAGTCACAATTTATATATCGCTATATTATATATCGCTTGCAGCACGAGCTGCTTACCTTATTCCGTGAATCGCTGGCCAGTCGATCTATCTGTTTTGTACGTACGAGAAAATTAATCATAAGAGATACAACGCACGAACGTTAATTATAAAAGATACAACGCAAGAAAATTAATGATTGTTTAACAATGGACAAATAGTTATCGCATTTCGCTTGACCACTCCGTAAACCGTCTTCACGGTGAATACTCGCATTGATAGTGGACAAATAGTTGTCACACTTTTCTTGACGACTCCGTGAATAGTCTTCACGGCTATCTCACGTATAGTTGATTTGTCGATGAGAATGACGGTGGTGTTCCTTTGATTTTTATGCTGGGGTTGGGTCCATTTCTAGCGTTTTTTTTTGGAATGTGTGTCCATGAAGACAATCGATTAGCTGGAGTCTTAATATAATTTTCCTTCGACAATGTCGTAAACGTTCCTTTAATCTAAAAGAAATATGCAGGCGTTAGTATGGTTGCATCATTTAAATCTGACGAAATGAGGCTTAACGGGCGTAAACTTAAAATAGCTTCGATTTCGATAACGAATGTGGTCTACTTCTTCGTACGCGAAACGCAGTTCGCTCACGTTTCGTCTAAAATGATGTTTGAAAGATTTGACTGCAATTTCCCCCAGACCTCTGAAATAAGGTAACAGGGGATGATTGAAAGGTCATGAAATTTTACAATCTACAGCGAAATCATGGATCTTCGCCTTATACTCGTCCGACTCGAGCAAGGCATACAGTTTCTTTAACTGGTTATTAGCCCCGACGAAGTTGGTTCCGTTATCAGAATAAACGTGAGTTGGAATAGTTTTCGACTTACAAACCGCCGGAAAGCGGCCAAAAAGGCATCTGTAGTCAGATCGCTGACTAATTCGATGTGTACAGTCTGGATAGTCATGCAGAGGAAGATGCACCCGTATATTTTAACGCGACCTTTATTACGGTACTTCTTTTCTTTCGCGTAGATTGGACCGAAGAAATCTACTCCTACGTGGGAGAACGCAGTGGCTTCCTGCACTCGCGAGCTTGGTGGATTCCCCATTTTATATTGGATGTCGGATGCACGGAATCGAATGCAATGTACGCAATGACGTACGATTCTTCGCACTTGATTCTTACCGTCGAGGAGTCAAAAACGTTGTTGAAGGGCATAGAGGGTAGTCTGTATACCGGCGTGAAAGTTTTGTTCATGGAGTTTTCGGATAATGAGACCGGTGACGTTGTGTTGTGAGGGCAATAATATCGGACATTTCTCGTGGAAACTTAAATTTGCGTTCCGAAGTCGACCCCCCACTCGAATTAAACCTTTTTCGTCAAGAATCGGAGTTAACGCGGCGAGCCTTGCGCTCTTGACTCCCCCCGCTGTTTTCAATCTTTCTCTTTCGACGTGACATTGTAAGTCTTGCACGATTTTAAAAACGCGTCGTTCCGTTTCTGTTATTTCTGCGGTAGACAATTCTCCCTTATATGAGTTAGTTTTAAGCCATCGTCAGCATCGAGGTACAATTTTTAATAATCGCGTGTAGCTAGAGAATCGCCGACACATGCTTCTTGATTCAATTCACGTCGTTAATACCGATAATCTCTTTACGTCCGGCAATTAGAGAAATTCCCTTTCAATGCATCGTTCTTTTAGGAAATCGCGCGGAAGTATTTTCCTCGATAAAGCGTCCGCTGGGTTATCTTCGGATCGCACATGTCGCGGCATAATCGCGCGAGTGTTAATGCTCCGCATAACTCTAAACGTGGTATAGTGGTATCCTTAAGAGGAGCCACGCGACTTTTAGCGCAAAATAGACGTACGCGTATGTTACCGAATTTATCTCGCGATCTTACATATAAGCAGCCTCCGTAACCAGATTGACTCGCGTCGCAGAAACCGTGTCATTGCCCGTCGATCGGGTCATCAACGTATAGATCACGGTTTAGTATGTCGGCTCCGAGTGAATAATTCGCTCTTTCATCTTTCGCGAGTTTTTTATGGTTCGTATAGCAAGAAAAGGTGTTAAGGTTATTTCGAGTGTCACCGTGTTAAGTTCGAACTCGCGAATCCGTTGGTTATGTTCACTAAAATATCTGTTGATATTGGCGATCGTCTGGATGAATTCATGTATGTCGATACATTTCTCGATATTCGCGTTCAATACGTACTGATACGTTCGGAATCGTAACAAGAGTTTTACTACAGTATCTAGACTTGTAGGTTCTACTAACAAAGTGTTGTTGAGAAATACATCTGATCATTTTTTCGCGGAAGTGTCGAATACGACCCATACCTTAGTTGTCATGCTGACTGATTTAATGACCGCGT
This sequence comes from Polistes dominula, assembly GCF_049000335.1. NCBI lineage: Eukaryota > Metazoa > Arthropoda > Insecta > Hymenoptera > Vespidae > Polistes > Polistes dominula. The sequence continues at coordinate 67,501 of NW_028300922.1, read as the reverse complement.
GATGGGGAAGATAACAGCCTCCCGTAAGTTCGTCTTTAACATTCGACATATGTCTTAAATCGATATATTCCTGTATGATCCGTTCATATTCCTTCCGGAGTTCGGTATTCGCGTACAATTTCTTCCGGAGGTTATGGAATCGACGTAGAGCTATACCGCGTAGGTAACTGTAATCATGTCCTTCTTCGCGAAAAGGTAAACGCACAATATATCGTCCTGACTCATCGCGCTTGGTTTTTTGGACATAATGATTTTCACAGTCTATTTTGTTTACCGGGTTCGATCGCGTTATATTCGCTTCCTCCCATAACCAAAATTTTTCTAACTGTTCTTTCAATTCGGTTGTCGCAAAAAACTTTGATTTCTCTTATGATCGTTAGATTCGATTCCCCCGGCGACTACCCAACCTAATCGTGTTTTCTGGAGTATCAGATCGCCGCGTCCTGGTGATAAAGAAACTTGTCCTATTGTCATGAGCGCTAGTGTTACTCCAGAACCTATCAAGATATCGACCGGTCGTGGTAAATGGAACTGGGGATCTGCAAGTTTTCGATCGGACGGGATTTTGATGAGTTCTCGCGGGAAGATTTCGCTGGGTACCTGATCGGCTATCTTTGGAACGATGAGTAGAGAAAGGTTTCGACTATATTCGTTATCTAGTGATCGAATGTTTATCTCGATAACGCCCGTCGTTTGAGTTGTGGTGTCGTTGATAGCGTGAATAGGGATCGAATGTGGTTTGATCAGCAAACGTAGGTCTCTCGCGACCTTCTCGGTGATGAAGTGCGCGCAGGCACACGTATCTAATAGCGCCCGACATAGTCTGAAAGTTCCGTCTCCCTTTCTTACGCGGCCCATCGCGCTCATAAGGAGTTGATTCGGTACACCGCGCGCGTTGCTATTAAAGATCGGAGTGAGTCACGTGGGGGTGGGTTCAGTTTGGGATGTTGACGCGGTCTCCTGCTTCGCGGAGGTAGTGGTCTTTTGTATCGCGGCCTTCCGTTGGCTAGTATTCCTATGTAGTAATGTATGATGGGGTCGTTTACATATTTGGCAATGGGAAGCGTTGCATGGACCTCGATGCGTCCGTAAACAATTCTGACATAATCTATGACGTTTGACCACTGTCAGTCTATTTTGTTCCGTCATATTATTGTATCGAGGGCAGCAATATAAAGGGTGGTCAGCTCGTCTCACAAAGAATACACTTCATCATGGTACGAGTAAGAAATGTGCGTGTCGGACGTGTGTCCTGTCGTTTTCGTGGTCGTCAATTCATCTTCTCGGGATATCCACGTTTCGCGTGGGGTTCGAGGTTCGCGGATGTTGATGACGTTTCCAGCGGAGCACACGCACGCGCATATCGGGTTAAAAAATTAAAGAATTGCTCGATAGTCGGATATTCGTCGGAATCTATCTGTTTATTCCATTCTTGTAGCATCTCGGGGGGTAACGCGCGTTCAGCGAGGCGTACTGGCCAGACCACCGAACTTACATTAAATGTCTCGAGTGTGGAGATGTGAGAACGCAGTTCGTTCAAGAATGCAGTTACGTCCTTTGCTGACCCGGCCTTCGGTCGGGATATGTCGATTAACGCGTCGATTACCCGAGCTAATAGTATCCGTGGTACATCGAACGCCTTCAGTAAAGCTCCCCACGCGTCCTTATATGTTTCCCCGGTTAATTGATAATGCTCGATCGTTTGAAGGGCCTCGCCGCGAAGGGAGTCGCGAAGATATACGTGTTTTTCTAAGTCCGATATATCACTACGCGCGTCTACGAGGGTTGAAAAGCTAGATTTAAATGGGATCCATTTCCCTATATTCCCGTCGAATCGCGGGATCTCAAGACGCCGTAATGGTATTTGTTGATCGCGAGTTTTCGTGATATCGTTGTTTTCGTTAGAGTTATTCGGGTTGTTAACTGCGGCGGTATCGTTTGAATGAATTTTGTCTTCGATCACGTGGTATCTTTCTATGAGTTGATCTAGATCGTCGACTCCTGTCTCTCCAGCGCTATAATTACAACACTATTCATGCAATGATTCATAATCATCTACTTGTTTGGTAAGACGTTCGTAACGTCTTCTTAGTTCATCTACACTTAAACTTCCTTCTTCAAATAAATTTTCAAAATACGTTAATCGCGATCCTAAATTCTGCCGCTTTTGTTCAAGCCGTTTTTGTGATGTCATTATATGATTGGTATCGTCTATTCTATTCCGCGAAAACTACTCAAATCAATTTATGGTAAATATAAAAATCTCCTTTATACGAGTGTATGGCTGTGCGTTGGGTTCTTGATCCCGCGAGTACGGTCCTGATGCCCTAAATCGTCGGAGGGGGTATCCGTTTATTGTTAGTGGTAGCCCGATGTAGGAGGTATACGATCGTCGCTAGCTGTATGCCGATAGATAGAGTGACCGGCGAGACGACTGTGGTGGTACGACCGAAGATCGCGCCCTCTAAAGTTACTAGAAGGCTAGGGATTCACGCTAACAGGAAGTAGTTACTAGTCTGTACGTAGCCGTTGATAAATGTTCAATAAAGAAAAGCAAGTCGCAAAGAAAATTCAGCCTAGTTTTATTTTTACTATAGAGAAACCCTCTACACGTCACGGCGTCTTCGATTTCTAGTCGACCGTTCAAATAAAGGAATGCGGCGTGACGGCGGGGATGCCGAAAATGTTATCGTTATTTGTACAAGGATAAAGCGATTTCCGCGTTATTAAAAAATAACTATTTCATGAATCTATACGTTTCTACCGTTGATATTAATAATTAAGTTATTCATATATCGATTCAAAGCTTGATATGAAATTTCTTACAAATGATGAATAAATGAATAATGATATTGGAAATTGCAAACTTCTACTGGATTCGAAGGCGCAGTTTTACTTGAAATATATGGTTATGAATGAAGGTGTGTACGCATAAGTGCACACACGGATAATTGAAACTACTTATTTCGTTTCTAGATCTATCGTGATGATGGTTAAGCTGGGCGATGAAAATGGCGGACTTTCTCGACTTTGTTTTTCTCTAATCGGTTTGCTCGGCGTGGTGATAGTCTATTCACTGCTCCGTAAATCAGAAGTCGGGAGCTCGCACCTTACAGGATTGCACCAAAATGTTATGACCAAAAGATTCATCAATGAAAATTCCTCTAATCATTAGTTGTATGCTCTCGCCCTCCTGAATTATAGCAATCACAACCTTAAGGGTTGTGATGTCGAATAGGCTTGCCTTCACAAGACTTAAAGATAAAAGTGATCTTTCCGTTGTCCTTTGTGAATTCTTAAAGCCTTTGTCCACTATAGCCTCTATAATCTTTGACTAGTATGAATGTTTTTTTGTACTGGCCCAGCAGGGCGTAGGCACTAGGGGGTTGAGAAGTGGGGTGGCGAGAAGTGGGGTAACTAGAGGGGCGCTTCGGTAGTTACAAGTAGTTGATCGATGCTCACAATGAATATCGATCTAGAATCTTAATCGATGGAGGTGGACGCGCGCGAATTTTGAATACTGCTAAGTACCGTATGATCCTTTCGGATCGTACATATCTGTTTGTCTTGCCGCTTTTATCCTCTCTGTTGTAGATAAATTAATAAATTTTTCACATTGAAAAACTTGATGTTGAGCTTGGCAAATAGGATATGGTGTAATATTATTTGTCAAAAATACTTGTTTACTTGGCATAATCCTTGAAAGTTCGTATCTTAATTGTAGTTTATTTAATTATTTTTGAATTATTATACTTTGACTAACTGGTGGCCGGTGCCGCTGATGAGTCGTTATGCGACTTGCTCACGTGGCGTAACCGTGAGTCGCGTATCCGTAAATGGTGTTAACCGATGCCTGGCATCTCTGATTGCTTCTTCAAAAGAATCTAATCTTTCTAATCGTGTAGCGAGATGATCTACAGTGGGTTCTAGCATTTCCAATTGAGTTTGTATATCATCAAATGGATTAAATGGTTCTTCTAATTTTTAAATGTGAACCGATAAGAGCGTCTTATCGTCATGTTCCCCGAATTTATCGACAAATTTTTTGAAATGTGTTAGTCTTGACTTTAAAATACCACGTCGATGAATTATTTCGGCATTTTATTTTGCATTTTTATTAGCTACGATTTATGTAGTTAAATAGGACTAGAAAAGGATAGACTTGGTAATTTTTTAGTATAACGTGCTTACCTTGATTGATTTACGAATGATGATTTTGTGTGAAGAAATATAGTCAATGTTGCCAATGTCTTTGTTGTAGTGGACCACGTACTGGATGATTGGACTATCCGTAATTATGTTTTATGTTAACTCTTCACTTCACTCTTCGCTTCACTCTTCACTCAATGTTTGATTGTCTACCAATATGATCGCGCACTTGCGATGTAGTAGATATATCCGGCTGATAAATCCGACTGATATATTCGGCTCGAAAGATCAAAATATGTTCGCGCGCATTATATATTATGCTGACGCGAATCCGTTTCAAACTAACGCACAATTTTTAAGTTGCAATTATACGCACGTTTTATACAGAAGTCTTACGACGGTATATTAATACGGTGTGAGAGGTTTTGTAGTATATTAAAGGCAGTTCTTCAGTCAACAATGACTTATTAGCTTAAGTCTTGACGACTATGTTACAATTGTTTAATGTGGACTGTATAAATGTATGATGTGTAAAATATATAACACAAAAAATGTATAATGAACAAAGTGTATAATAGACATTAGCGGACAGAGAGTTCTTACTTGATTTCACATGTTTTTATATCTAAATTAGTTACACTCCTTTGGAGAGGGAAGGAATTGAATGCAACTTATTAACCACTAGTAGGAGGGTCCACCCACCAGAGTGACCCGATGGGAAAGTTTATGTTTTTAGGAAGGATGGTAGTGGGGGATTTCTGGGAACATAAGGAATTTCCTTTCCGAATAGTACCCTGCCCATGTGCATTGTCTCATATTTACTTAAGTGTTGTATACCACTCAAAGGACCCGATACTGGTATGCTTTTAGTTACGACACTATGTTTCGATGGTCGTTGAAATGATTTGAGAATTTATGATCATCATAAATTTTCCTCATCCTTGAGTGGAACCTTTTAAATTGACGATACCTTATACCTAACTAAAGCCTAACGTATTCTATGATATTTGATTCCATAAACTTATCGTATGATTTTCTTGAACTGAAATTGAATGTAAGAAAAAATTACTAAATATAAGTTTATCGTCTACAAATGATTTGGTACCGAACAATACGTTTTTATATGAAAAATATCCAAAGAGATGTACTGACCCATGCATATATGAAAATTATATTATAAATCATGATATTTGCGTATTTAAGAAACTTATAGTAATTTTTCAATAAAATAAAAACATTTTTAAGATGTTGAACGCCCAGCGTGAATTGGTGAAGTTTACCACGGATCCCAAATTCGAGACTCGTTGTTTACACAGTTCGATAAGCTAAGAGAGCAATACAATTCAATTCTTTTTTTAGATTTTTCGCTGTTCAGATATTTATTTAGACGAGAGGATTTAGAAAGATAAGTCTGTTGTCCACAGAATAAGGACGAGATATGTTATAAATAATAAGGGTCTCACAGTGTGGCGCAGGCTACAGAGTTGAAAAAACATTTCTAGAGAATATCTTTATTAGATCTTTCATTGAATATTACCAAAACCTTCGTTCAGTCCAGCAGTATTTTTCATATGTTTTTTGTAATGTCTTTATTTCATCTATCCTAAAATGTTTGTTATATATTGTAAGAATGTAGATGAGAACAAGAAATAGAATACCATACTAACAAAAAAATTTTATACTTGAGTTTCAAAAAAAGGATTATTTATTTTTACCTAATTTATGGCGAGTTATATTTTATTTCATAAACATCCTACGATTTTGCTGTATATCTATAACTATCTGCACACATGATTCTTTTAACACTAGATTTACGGATGTTGATTATATAACTATTTTTACTGAAGTGAGCCAATTTGACTCATACAAGAAAATTAAAGTTTTTTTTCAAAGAAAATATTTCCAAATCAATTTAAATGAAATGTTTATTACCAAAGATTCATGGAAAACATTTTTTACATACAAACTCTGTTTTTTGAGACACATAGTCCGCAAACATTTTTATTACATTTAGCACAATGGTTTTTACATCTGTTTCTTTTGCATGATTGTGGAACTTGATAATTCTTCCGTGCGTCAGTAGCATGAATTTCTGTCATTGGAATGGAAGTGTTCTCGACCTCTTCTCTATATTTACTTCTTAGCTCTTCAGCCAATTAAAAAATGAAATCTTTTCGTGAAATATTTACTTGAATCGTCTCTTTATATAGAATCCAAACATTGATAGCTGCTAAATCTAAAATGTTGTAGAAAATTTGTAGAGGCCATCTGCGTAACCTTGCTTTAACGCTATATTTTCGGGCTATTTTTTCAAGTATATCAACGCCATACTTGGTGCTATTAAAATAGGTTACTGTTTTTGGAACAAGTTTTTTATTTTTTTCAATTGTTATATTTTTATGTTTTGTACTTAGTAGTAAAACAACATTTTTTATTAGGCTTGCTTTTATAAATGGTCAGGGTACAATTCTTAGATCTATACAGTTTTGTAGAAAACTGTGTCATTTTATCTTTCTTGGCTTTCGCAATTTTAGGTAATTCTTTTCGGTTTGCACGTATAGTGCCAACCAAAGTAGTTTTCTTTGCAAGTAGCTTTTTTACAAGTGAAATGCTAGTAAAAAAATTATCTGTAGTAATATTTCGTCCACAGCCTAAATATGGCTCTGCAAGCTTAGTTACTACAAATTCGCTCAGGGAAATGTTTGATCCTCGGGTTTCATCCTTGCCCAAGTACGGAAAACCGTTTACAAGATATTTGCTTCTAACATCGGATGTCAGCCAAAATTTAATGCCGAAATTATCCGGCTTATTCGGCATGTAATGCGTAATTCGGCATCTAGCTTTAGTAGGGAATAATTGCTCATCGATCGTTATGTTTGCGTCAGGTTTGTAACAAGCCTGACTATTCTCTATAAATTTTTCCCATATTTTTGAAATCAAGGCAAATTTGTCTGTCTTCAATCTTTCACTGCGTTCATTTTTGTATCAAAACGTATGAACCGAAGTATGTCTATAAATTTATCTCTAGACATTGTCTGGGCGAAAAAACTGTTAAACCATTCTATGAGTCAAATTGGCTCACAACCGTGAAAATAGGTATACCACATTCGATAATGCGAAATAAAGGGGTCTGCGGTAAAGAGGAATGAACGTTTACATATATTTTATTACTTAACTAAAAACCAACGTATGTTTTTAAAAAGTAATATTAAAGTTTTATATATATATATATATATATATAGTGATCAAATTTTTAATGAGTCAACTTGGCTCGTTTCGTAAATCTAGTGTTAATTATTCTTTTTCTTGTTAAAGATTTTTATGACAACAAGATTTACTGTTGGGAAATGTAAATTAATATTGCACTATCTACAGCGTTAATAAGAAAGTAAACAACGCGTGACCTATCAACTTCCAACCATACGCCTTCCTAATATCCTTTCTTAAAAGCAGCGGCAGGAGCACTTTACGTGTAACGGTATGTAGTGGTCCTTTGTCCGAATCTGCTCTCGAAGCCTCGCACGAGTAATGCGGTAGGCATTGCGCGTTTTTGTTGTAATTAAATATAGTTTTTAGCAACTAAGTCTGCTTATCATTTTATCAACCACCTCTAATCTCAACATTTACAGTTGTCTATTAAATTACAAAGTGATACAAATTGATTAAGGATTAAAAAACTAATTTGTAAAATTTTTATTGATATATTACTTGCTATTTTATGATCCCTAATATTTTAAAATCTTAATCTATCGTTATATTTAAAAACTTAGATTTTTCATTAGAAATGTTCGATAGGTATTTCTAAATGATCTATCTTATATAACAGTGTATTGCTATTTACGTCAGTTTGAAAGAATTACATGACAAAAAAGAAAGGAAGTTAAAGTCACAGGTCATCAGAAGCCTAAGGAATGATGTGTTTTATTTATTAGTGCATTTATAGTGTAGCCTAATGCATATTAAACGCATTTAAATAGGCAAAAAGACGCTCAAATAAGTATTTCAAATTAATTTATTCAGACTGTTTAATCAAGAACATTTTTTATGAATGTTTTCATATTTACTTTAAGTTATTATCTGCCAATAATTCTATTGTGTTTATTCTCTAAGTTTCCTATAAACTAGTAATGGCATTTACCATTAAAAATTGCTCAGATAAAACGATTATTAATAATGTTTATTTGTTAATACTTACTTTTTTGAAGTAAAAACTTCTTTAGAATAAGGGTGATTTGAAAAAAATGAAACGGCTGTGATGTTACGGAGCGATGAAACCAAGCGATATAACCGAGCAAAGAAACGGCCACGATAGTAAATAAGAAGAGAGAAAAGAGACGAGCATATAGAATTGAGCCTGCGAGAGACTGAGACAGAATATAGCCATCTAGTTTTTCCTATTCTCGGTCTCTTCTTTATGCTATACTTCGTAGTTTTCGCTCCTGGATGTACATGTGTGTGTTTGTGTACGACTACATACTACGAAGCTTTGACTCGTATAATTTCGATACTAAACCTGTTTGCAGTTAGTAAGGATAGAAATGTAGAAGAATAAACAGAGATAAGCGTGTAGGCGGCAAAAGAATAAGATACTAACGAATCGACGATCTAAATAAAGAAAGAAAGAGTGGGGTCTGTCTTTGTAAGTTGTTAAGTTGTGTAAGCTTGTGTGAGGTTAAAAGGTTCTCGAACGATACCGATGCTTTGTCTATTTTCATTATAATATTTGCATATTTAGGAAATTTATACTAATTTTTTAATAAAATAGAAACATTTTTAAATAGGAGAAACTGGACACGTGACACAAAGAAATAAACCAAACTTGCTATTATATTTCCAGTTAAAAAATAATAATATAACCTATTTTAGAAATAAAGAAAAAAAAATTTTCTTAAATAAAATAATTATACAATAAAACAACGGAAATGAAAAATATATTTTAGAATCATTGTAATTCCAAACTCAATGAAATGAAAAAAATATGACCAAAATTGTTTTGTTCTTTTTCAAGCATCTAAAGGTATTAGTTGCACGAAAAAAATAATACTATAGTATGCTGACCCATGATAAAGATATCTTAAATTCACAGAAAGACTTTCATCTACCTGAGTTACAAAAAAGGATTTATTATATTTACTTAGGTTTCGACAGCGTTTTTTTCCGTCGACAAGCATTCTACAATTTTTATTTCTATCTATGGCTATCGCATTCGGCATTCTATCTTAATTGATTCAATTTCAAAAGTGATAGGTTTTGTTAACTACCTTTATCCCAAGATCATACCGATGCCATTTGATGTATATATATATGTGGGGTGTGAGAATGTGAATGAGAACACTTAAGCATGAGTGGGCCAGAGGGTACTTATCGGATATAGTTAGGCAAAGGATAAACTATGTAATATAAATAGCCGAATAACGATAGAAAGAGCGTCACCCAAGGAAGTAAATTAAAGAAAAGAAACCAAGAGGCAGTCATCGTTTAGTAGCCGAGCAAAGAAGGCGTTTTATTATTACTGTATTTTTACTTCTTTATATTAAATATATTGCATATCCGTGAAGAGAGGTTTTTCTTTTCTATATTAACCTATTAATAACACCGCGGAATCCTTTCCTTTTTACTTGCTAGATATCGATTAGGAAGACTAACAGGAGAAGGGGAATCCCACGTATATATGTAACATTATTATAATAAATGAATCCTACTATTATCTTACTTCTGATACGGTGCATCTATCTCCTTTCCACGAAACTCAGATTTTTAAAGGTATCACTTATAGCACGTATGATCTGCACACATGTTGTTTTTTTTATGTTTGTTTCTTTTTAGTGACGCATTTTTTTCATAGAGTTTCACACTATTCTGATTCCTCGAGTTTCAAATTACTCTGATTCTAAAGAAGTTTTCTGCTTTAACAATATATAAATTAATTCAATACAAATACTTATATACAACATTACATTCGTTATGCTTGTTTAGAAACATTAAATCTTAGTTTTCTGTTTTACAAATAAGTTTTTTAAATTATATGAGGAATAACGCTTCTATTTACTCTTTATATTTGCATTTAAAATTTTTGCAATATTAAAACTTGCCACGAATTGTAATGGTAATATCGTTTTTTGATTAGCTGGTTTTTGTAGAAAATAAAGTGACCATATGAATGTAAATTACTTTTGCATATCTAATGTACACGTTAACACCGCTTGGACTTTAGTATTCCACGACTGCGTCGCATCAGTTTTCAACGTCAACACGTGATTGAAAGTAGGAAGTGCGACCTGCCCTTTTCTACATCAAGCTAATACGAGTTTTACGTAAGAAACTTACAGGCGGCGAACTCTGACACTACGCGTGGAAATCAGTGTCATACAATATTACAATAATGCCAAAACATTATTAATGCAGAATTAACTCGAATATGAAAAGTATCCTCTACGAATGTCGAAAATATTTATTAAATATTGATTTGGAAACGTGCTATACCGCTACTAGATCCCGATTATTATTATCTAGATCTTTGGTGTATTTAATAAGTTTTCGAGTATACTCTTTCATAAAATATATAGAACAAACTAATAAGTGCAAAATATTTTCACATCCTACAATATAAGTAGACGTTGTTAAACACAAAAAGTAAACGAGCTTAGAATAATGATAACGAATAAACGGTAGTAAATTAATAGCAAAATGAACATATAGACTGTTACGTCCTAGAGGACAAGTTTAGATAAGTAGTATATGTAATGCCTGTTTATGGTCACTCTGCATTCACCGAGTTTAACCGGGATCAGGCTTGCTCGTTTCTCGTTTAAAACAGTGATAAAGTCTGGCTAAAAGCGTACGATAAAGAGGGTGGATTGAGGAAGGTTTGATGCAAGGGAGAAGATTTGGTAACCGCAGCTCTGATTTATCAATAATTTTAATGAAAATAAAGATGATTTGTGACTTACAGTATGTGGTACAATGGCTGGTCGTTCTCGAGATTGCGCAGGAGGCTTGGACTGCTTCTTTCCAATGGAAGTTCGAACAACTCAATAACTCGAAAAGTAAATTATTTATTGTATACTGATCAATAAAATCGAATAATAATCGAACACTGGATAGCTGGATGCTAGTAGTGAATGTGGAAATTACTGAATAATTATAAGTGACGATCGAGTTATAAAATGACTGGTAAAAATATAAGTTGAAGTCAAAACTGAAGTGTGAACTATAAGTGAAAGTCAAAAGTGAAAACTGAAAGTTAAAACTGAAAGTGAGTGCGGGGGCGATGTCCTCTGGCTTTTATAACCCCAAAAGTCCTTTGTGGATGGGTTAGCTCTGGTACCCCCACTCTCTGTCTTTAGCTGGCCCAAGCTTCCCGTGCATCCCCGTTCGTGAAGATTCTTACGTCCTCATGAACTACTAATACATGCTTACATGTTTAAAACATTCTTACATACTCTATATATTCTTATAGATTAACACTTGTGGATTTCTATCTGCATCATATTCATCATATGTCTTAGCTTGGCGGCACTCAGTCGTGGGAAAAGAGAGGACGAGGAATGGTTCGAGAGAAAATTGTCTATAATATTTTGTTGCAAGGAGGCATGGTCATTCTCCAGGATTTCGGTAAGGGTTGCTTCTCTGCGTTGTAGTTATCATTTTTATGTTAGGTTTTATGTGTTGAAACATTGGCGGGGATTCTCGTTATTATGAATGTGAAGGAAATCTTTGGAGAGGTTTTATTTTAGTTGATGGTTCCTCTACGCTTATGCATTTGTGAAATTTATGAGTTGGCTAATGTTTCTATGTAAGGAAATTGGAGAACGTTGGTGGCTGTTGAAAACTTTAGTCTTTCACATGACGTGTTTTGGCCGAAATTCCTCAACTAAGAGTCCTCTGGCAATTTGTTTATGCTATGAAGTGGAGAATGAAGGGTTAGGTTAAGGTATAAAATAAAACACGTGATTGAGCCAACCAAAGAAACAATGCCTTTTTTATTGGCTCGTCAGGGAAAAGCCTTGCGGCATAAAAACCCTGGATGATACTTAATTATACAATAAGAATGCACCACGTGGTGTTACTACGTAGGAAAATACCGTTGATGTGAAATATATATATATTGGAAAGATCTCACCTCTCGCACTCCTCAAGTATATCGATCACAACCTTAAGGATTGTGACGTTGAATGAGCTCTCTTTCACGAGTCTTGAAGATTAGGATATTCTCTTCGTTGTCCTTTGTGAATTCTTAAGGCCTCTGTAATCCCTCAAGATGTGTAGTTGTAGGCGTCCGGTGAAGAATAGGAAGAATGCCCCTTTGTACTAGCCCAGCAGGACGTACGTACTAGGGCTATAAGAAGTGGGGATGCGAGAGGCGGGGGTAGCTAGAGAAGCGCTTCGATGGTTACTGGTGGTTCATCGATGCTCACAGTAAGTATCGATCAAGAATCCTAATCGATGGAAGCGGATGCGCGCGAGTTTCGAATGCCGCTAATTACTGTACGATCCGAAAGGATCGTACATGACGAGTCTCATATTTAATTCCTTTCCCCGACATTTGTTTATTCGTTGATTGCCTTTCCACGTTGGTTAAAAGAAAGAGCTCTATTCAAAAGGAAATATTCCTGGGGCAATGGATGTTGGTGCAACGGAAAATCTTAGTGCAGTGTCGGATTCTATACGTGGCCTTGGAGACAAGCAGGCACGTGCAACACTGGAGGAAGAATGGTATTCTTTGTTCTAGGAAATAGGTTCTTCAGGAGATAATTTATGGTTCCGGTATGTGCCTTGCAAGGGACAATCCTTCCAATAGTTCATTTCAATGTAGAGAGTGAATATGGAGCAATGCAAGTAATAGTTAATCTCTTATACGTACTACTTATAATTGTTTCTATTGTTATTCATGCGAACTACTGGAATGATGTCTCGCGCAAATGGATTTATATTACTGCGAAAAATTTAGGTAGGCGAATCGTGGGGAATGTCACATATATATTATAATCTTCTTATTTTTTTCTCTTTTCTCTAACCCCGAAACAAGATATAAAAATACAATACAAATTTGTTGTGTAGGGAATATTATTTATAAGATTAAAGTCTTTTGATAATAATAATTAAATAATATAGAGTCATTATTGAAGCCATAAAGTTTTCTATTGCTTTAGAGTCGGAACAAAACTTTTAGTCCAGTCAAAATAGCCCTGAAATCGCGTTTTTGAGCGATACGGCTGCAAAAATATGGAAATTATCAGAAAAATGCGTACAATACTGTGGGCAAAGTAAAAAAGTTCTCAACAACCAGAAAAGGGGTGAAAAAAATTAAAAACTACCCCAAAATACGATTTTTGGATTATATGTTAAAAATATCAAAAAAATTTAAAATAAAAGATGTAGAGCATAAAATTTTAAGCCTATCTTTTTCAAACCATTTTTCCCCAAAAACGCACCCTTTCACCCCTACGACGGTTCAAAGTACTCAAAAAATGAAAATTCAATAAAAAATATAAAAATTGGACTTTTTAAATTTTTTTTTTTTAATTATCTTTAAAAAACTACAAAGAACAATCGTAGGGAAACGAAAAATTTTTTTTTTCATCCCTTCTATAAAAAATCAAGGGGTGAAAACGGTTTTTACTCGATATTTCGCATAAAAAGGGTTATTTAAAAAAAATTTTCTTTTTCATATAAATTTTTAATTTATTTTTTAAATTTTAGTGTTGAATTTATATTTATAAATATTTACCTGCAGGAAATATTCCAATATAAAGACAGGTAATTACTCCCATAGTCCTACGCCTTTGTAGAAAGAAACAGAAAATAAAGCTATCCTGCTCTTACTCATTGTGACGTAGTTCGCTATGGTACGCATGCGCAAACTCCTTACTTCTATGCGTGCAAGAGAGATAGACAACCTATTGTTAGCTTCGTCTAAATGTAAACAGTATAACGCAATGAAACCCTTTTTCTTAAATATATTCTCTTTTTCTTCTATATTCTCTATAGCTCGAGAGTCTCGCGCGCATCTGTGACAGCATGATAGATTTTTGAAAATATCTCAAAAAGTAAGCGAGATAAAGCGATTTTGTATTAAGTATGTTTTGTAGACAATTATATTTGCCACAAAAAAGGTTAAGTACTAAAATTTATTATCTTCCTCACTTTTCGAGATATATTAAAAAAATTAAAAAACTATTCCCACCTTTTCTTACATTTTTGAAAATATCTCAAAAAGTAAGCGAGATAAAGCGATTTTGTATTTATTATGTTTTGTAGACAATTTTATTTGCTACAAAAAAGGTTTAGTACTAAAATTTATTATCTTCCTCACTTTTCGAGATATATTAAAAAAATTGAAAAAACTATTCCCACCTTTTCTTACATTTTTGAAAATATCTCAAAAAGTAAGCGAGATAAAGCGATTTTGTATAAATTATGTTTTGTAAACAATTTTATTTGCTACAAAAAAGGTTTTGTACTAAAATTTATTATCTTCCTCACTTTTCAAAATATATTAAAAAAATTAAAAAAACTCTTCCCACCTTTTCTTACATTTTTGAAAATATCTCAAAAAGTAAGCGAGATAAAGCGATTTTGTATAAATTATGTTTTGTAAACAATTTTATTTGCTACAAAAAAGGTTTATTACTAAAATTTATTATCTTCCTCACTTTTCGAGATATATTAAAAAAATTAAAAAACTCTTCCCACCTTTTCTTACATTTTTGAAAATATCTCAAAAAGTAAGGGAGATATAGCGATTTTGTATAAATTATGTTTTGTAAACAATTTTATTTGCTACAAAAAAAGGTTCAGTACTAAAATTTATTATATTCCTCACTTTTCGAGATATATTAAAAAAATTAAAAAACTATTCCCACCTTTTCTTACATTTTTGAAAATATCTCAAAAAGTAAGCGAGATAAAGCGATTTTGTATTAATTATGTTTTGTAGACAATTTTATTTGCTACAAAAAAGGTTCAGTACTAAAATATATTATCTTCCTCACTTTTCGAGATATATTAAAAAAATTAAAAAACTATTCCCACCTTTTCTTACATTTTTGAAAATATCTCAAAAGTAAGCGAGATAAAGCGATTTTGTATTAAGTATGTTTTGTAGACAATTTTATTTGCTAAAAAAAAGGTTCAGTACTAAAATTTATTGTTTTCATCACTTTTCGAGATATATTAAAAAAATTAAAAAACTATTCCTACCTTTTCTTACATTTTTGAAAATATCTCAAAAAGTAAGCGAGATAAAGCGATTTTGTATAAATTATGTTTTGTAAACAATTTTATTTGCTACAAAAAAGGTTTAGTACTAAAATTTATTATCTTCCTCACTTTTCGAGATATATTAAAAAAATTAAAAAACTATTCCCACCTTTTCTTACATTTTTGAAAATATCTCAAAAAAGTAAGCGAGATAAAGCGATTTTGTATTAAGTATGTTTTGTAGACAATTTTATTTGCCACAAAAAAGGTTAAGTACTAAAATTTATTATCTTCCTCACTTTTCGAGATATATTAAAAAAATTAAAAAACTATTCCCACCTTTTCTTACATTTTTGAAAATATCTCAAAAAGTAAGCGAGATAAAGCGATTTTGTATTTTTTATGTTTTGTAGACAGTTTTATTTGCTACAAAAAAGGTTTTGTACTAAAATTTATTATCTTACTCACTTTTCGAGATATATTAAAAAAATTGAAAAACTATTCCCACCTTTTCTTACATTTTTGAAAATATCTCAAAAAGTAAGCGAGATAAAGCGATTGTTTATAAATTATGTTTTGTAAACAATTTTAATTGCTACAAAAAAGGTTTTGTACTAAAATTTATTATCTTCCTCACTTTTCAAAATATATTAAAAAAATTAAAAAACTCTTCCCACCTTTTCTTACATTTTTGAAAATATCTCAAAAAGTAAGCGAGATAAAGCGATTTTGTATAAATTATGTTTTGTAAACAATTTTATTTGCTACAAAAAAGGTTCAGTACTAAAATTTATTATATTCCTCACTTTTCGAGATATACTAAAAAAATTAAAAAACTATTCCCACCTTTTCTTACATTTTTGAAAATATCTCAAAAAGTAAGCGAGATAAAGCGATTTTGTGTTAATTATGTTTTGTAGACAATTATATTTGCCACAAAAAAGGTTCAGTACTAAAATTTATTATCTTCCTCACTTTTCGAGATATATTAAAAAAATTAAAAAACTATTCCCACCTTTTCTTACATTTTTGAAAATATCTCAAAAAGTAAGCGAGATAAAGCGATTTTGTATTAAGTATGTTTTGTAGACAATTTTATTTGCCACAAAAAAGGGTAAGTACTAAAATTTATTATCTTCCTCACTTTTCGAGATATATTAAAAAAAATTAAAAAACTATTCCCACCTTTTCTTACATTTTTGAAAATATCTCAAAAAGTAAGCGAGATAAAGCGATTTTGTATTTTTTATGTTTTGTAGACAGTTTTATTTGCTACAAAAAAGGTTTTGTACTAAAATTTATTATCTTACTCACTTTTTGAGATATATTAAAAAAATTGAAAAACTATTCCCACCTTTTCTTACATTTTTGAAAATATCTCAAAAAGTAAGCGAGATAAAGCGATTGTTTATAAATTATGTTTTGTAAACAATTTTAATTGCTACAAAAAAGGTTTTGTACTAAAATTTATTATCTTCCTCACTTTTCAAAATATATTAAAAAAATTAAAAAACTCTTCCCACCTTTTCTTACATTTTTGAATATATCTCAAAAAGTAAGCGAGATAAAGCGATTTTGTATTAATTATGTTTTGTAGACAATTTTATTTGCTACAAAAAAGGTTCAGTACTAAAATATATTATCTTCCTCACTTTTCGAGATATATTAAAAAAATTAAAAAACTATTCCCACCTTTTCTTACATTTTTGAAAATATCTCAAAAGTAAGCGAGATAAAGCGATTTTGTATTAAGTATGTTTTGTAGACAATTTTATTTGCTAAAAAAAAGGTTCAGTACTAAAATTTATTGTTTTCATCACTTTTCGAGATATATTAAAAAAATTAAAAAACTATTCCTACCTTTTCTTACATTTTTGAAAATATCTCAAAAAGTAAGCGAGATAAAGCGATTTTGTATAAATTATGTTTTGTAAACAATTTTATTTGCTACAAAAAAGGTTTAGTACTAAAATTTATTATCTTCCTCACTTTTCGAGATATATTAAAAAAATTAAAAAACTATTCCCACCTTTTCTTACATTTTTGAAAATATCTCAAAAAGTAAGCGAGATAAAGCGATTTTGTATTAAGTATGTTTTGTAGACAATTTTATTTGCCACAAAAAAGGTTAAGTACTAAAATTTATTATCTTCCTCACTTTTCGAGATATATTAAAAAAAATTAAAAAACTATTCCCACCTTTTCTTACATTTTTGAAAATATCTCAAAAAGTAAGCGAGATAAAGCGATTTTGTATTTTTTATGTTTTGTAGACAGTTTTATTTGCTACAAAAAAGGTTTTGTACTAAAATTTATTATCTTACTCACTTTTCGAGATATATTAAAAAAATTGAAAAACTATTCCCACCTTTTCTTACATTTTTGAAAATATCTCAAAAAGTAAGCGAGATAAAGCGATTGTTTATAAATTATGTTTTGTAAACAATTTTAATTGCTACAAAAAAGGTTTTGTACTAAAATTTATTATCTTCCTCACTTTTCAAAATATATTAAAAAAATTAAAAAACTCTTCCCACCTTTTCTTACATTTTTGAAAATATCTCAAAAAGTAAGCGAGATAAAGCGATTTTGTATAAATTATGTTTTGTAAACAATTTTATTTGCTACAAAAAAGGTTCAGTACTAAAATTTATTATATTCCTCACTTTTCGAGATATACTAAAAAAATTAAAAAACTATTCCCACCTTTTCTTACATTTTTGAAAATATCTCAAAAAGTAAGCGAGATAAAGCGATTTTGTGTTAATTATGTTTTGTAGACAATTATATTTGCCACAAAAAAGGTTCAGTACTAAAATTTATTATCTTCCTCACTTTTCGAGATATATTAAAAAAATTAAAAAACTATTCCCACCTTTTCTTACATTTTTGAAAATATCTCAAAAAGTAAGCGAGATAAAGCGATTTTGTATTAAGTATGTTTTGTAGACAATTTTATTTGCCACAAAAAAGGGTAAGTACTAAAATTTATTATCTTCCTCACTTTTCGAGATATATTAAAAAAATTAAAAAACTATTCCCACCTTTTCTTACATTTTTGAAAATATCTCAAAAAGTAAGCGAGATAAAGCGATTTTGTATTTTTTATGTTTTGTAGACAGTTTTATTTGCTACAAAAAAGGTTTTGTACTAAAATTTATTATCTTACTCACTTTTTGAGATATATTAAAAAAAATTGAAAAACTATTCCCACCTTTTCTTACATTTTTGAAAATATCTCAAAAAGTAAGCGAGATAAAGCGATTGTTTATAAATTATGTTTTGTAAACAATTTTAATTGCTACAAAAAAGGTTTTGTACTAAAATTTATTATCTTCCTCACTTTTCAAAATATATTAAAAAAAATTAAAAAACTCTTCCCACCTTTTCTTACATTTTTGAATATATCTCAAAAAGTAAGCGAGATAAAGCGATTTTGTATAAATTATGTTTTGTAAACAATTTTATTTGCTACAAAAAAGGTTTATTACTAAAATTTATTATATTCCTCACTTTTCGAGATATACTAAAAAAATTAAAAAACTATTCCCACCTTTTCTTACATTTTTGAAAATATCTCAAAAAGTAAGCGAGATAAAGCGATTTTGTGTTAATTATGTTTTGTAGACAATTATATTTGCTACAAAAAAGGTTTTGTACTAAAATTTATTATCTTACTCACTTTTCGAGATATATTAAAAAAATTAAAAAACTCTTCCCACCTTTTCTTACATTTTTGAAAATATCTCAAAAAGTAAGGGAGATATAGCGATTTTGTATAAATTATGTTTTGTAAACAATTTTATTTGCTACAAAAAAGGTTCAGTACTAAAATTTATTATATTCCTCACTTTTCGAGATATACTAAAAAAATTAAAAAACTATTCCCACCTTTTCTTACATTTTTGAAAATATCTCAAAAAGTAAGCGAGATAAAGCGATTTTGTGTTAATTATGTTTTGTAGACAATTATATTTGCCACAAAAAAGGTTCAGTACTAAAATTTATTATCTTCCTCACTTTTCGAGATATATTAAAAAAATTAAAAAACTATTCCCACCTTTTCTTACATTTTTGAAAATATCTCAAAAAGTAAGCGAGATAAAGCGATTTTGTATAAATTATGTTTTGTAAACAATTTTATTTGCTACAAAAAAGGTTTTGTACTAAAATTTATTATCTTCCTCACTTTTCAAAATATATTAAAAAAATTAAAAAACTCTTCCCACCTTTTCTTACATTTTTGAAAATATCTCAAAAAGTAAGCGAGATAAAGCGATTTTGTATAAATTATGTTTTGTAAACAATTTTATTTGCTACAAAAAAGGTTTATTACTAAAATTTATTATCTTCCTCACTTTTCGAGATATATTAAAAAAATTAAAAAACTCTTCCCACCTTTTCTTACATTTTTGAAAATATCTCAAAAAGTAAGGGAGATATAGCGATTTTGTATAAATTATGTTTTGTAAACAATTTTATTTGCTACAAAAAAGGTTCAGTACTAAAATTTATTATATTCCTCACTTTTCGAGATATATTAAAAAAATTAAAAAACTATTCCCACCTTTTCTTACATTTTTTGAAAATATCTCAAAAAAGTAAGCGAGATAAAGCGATTTTGTGTTAATTATGTTTTGTAGACAATTTTATTTGCCACAAAAAAGGTTCAGTACTAAAATTTATTATCTTCCTCACTTTTCGAGATATATTAAAAAAATTAAAAAACTATTCCCACCTTTTCTTACATTTTTGAAAATATCTCAAAAAGTAAGCGAGATAAAGCGATTTTGTATTTATTATGTTTTGTAGACAATTTTATTTGCTACAAAAAAGGTTTTTGTACTAAAATATTTCATCTTCCTTAATTTTCGAGATATATTTAAAAAAATATGATTACTCTCTTACCTGATACTTTTTATTAAGTTTCACTACTGACAAGGACAGCGCAAGGTATTGCCCTCTCGGATTTTGTTCAAATTTTGCAGGATGATAGATTTTGCTTACCTTTTTACGAATATATAGTGTTATAGGAGTTACTACTCAATAATTTTTGAGATATTTACCATTAAAAATGCTTATGATGCTATCTAATGTTTAAATTTACTTCTGAAGTAATCAACGGTATATAATAGGTTTAGGATAATGACAACGATTCGGCGATTCTGTCCAATAGTGGCCGGGTCTTTTAGGGTTCGAATGTTGGGAGGTAAATTTTTTTTTCTATTTTTATATGTAAAGATACATAATAGAGTTTAAATAAGTTGAAAATGAAATGTCTTAAATGACTAGAAACCTTATAAGAGTTTTTTTTTTATTAGCATTTGTATATGTTCTCAATTCTAACTATTTTCAAAATAAATATCAATGATTTTGAAAAAATACTAAAATATCGAGACAAATTAATTTTTTTTTCGGAATCAGAAGTATGTGTTCTTCGGCATCGACATGTTTATTGCAGGGTACATTCAGATTCTCACGTAGGGCTGAATCGCTGTTTACTCTCTATTCTCACTTGGGAAATGCTTTTATTGTTTTGTAATAAATATTATTCTGTACATATGGGGCATTCCACGCCAAATCGGACGGTTTTAAAAATTTTTATTTTTGATTTCCGCCATTTTTTGGTATCTTTAAGTACCCACTGAAAAACCCTTCCTCCTAAATTGTGGCATTTTTTGATCTGCCGTTCCAAAGATATCGAATTTTCAAAAAGCAGCTCTTTCTGTGGTTTTTAGCCCGTACCTTTTTTAAAACTCATCCAAATGAAAATTACCATTCTACATAAAATTTTTGTTTTTCAATGTACTTTTCGAAAAAAAATTCAAAAAACTTATTTAAAGTGTCTTAATACGTAATTTTCGAATTATAAACCTTAAATTGCATTTTTTAAAGTGAGTGCATATTTATATTTTCTTCATATTTTTTAAAGCAAACCTACTAATTTTACGTTTTAGGCCGGTCTGGCCATGAGCCTTCGATAACTACTATTTTTTTTCAAGTTTTAAAATTTAAAAAAAAATTTTTTTATTACATTTTAATAAATTTTATCATTTATTTCTCTCTATTAATGTATTTTAAAACACTTTACATATTTTTTTTTTATTATAACAAGCGTAGGAAAGTCTTAATTACTGATTAAGATTAATAATTAACAAAAATAAGAAAAGTCTTGATATATTTTCGTGATTTTTTGAGAAATTTTAGCAGTCTAATCATTGATATTTATTTTGAAAATAGTGAGAATTGAGAACATATACAAATGCTAATAAAAAAAAAAACTCTTATAAGGTTTCTAGTCACTTAAGACATTTCATTTTCAACTTATTTAAACTCTATTATGTATCTTTACATATAAAAATAGAAGAAAAAAAAAATTTACCTCCCAAGATTCGAACCCTAAAAACTTGGCCCACTATTGGAACGAATCGCCGAATCGTTGTCATTATCCTAAACCTATTATATACCATTGCTTACTTCAGAAGTAAATTCAAGCACTAGATAGCATCATAAGCATTTTTAATGGCAAATATCTCAAAAATTATTGAGTAGTGGCTCCTATAACACTATATATTCGTAAAAAGGTAAGCAAAATCTATCATCCTGCAAAATTTGAACAAAATCCGAGAGGGCAAGACCTTGCGCTGTCCTTGTCAGTGGTGAAACTTAATAAAAGTATCAGGTAAGAGAGTAATCATATTTTTTTAAATATATCTCGAAAAGTAAGGAAGATAAAATATTTTAGTACCGAACCTTTTTTGTAGTAAATAAAATTGTCTACAAAACATAATTAATACAAAATCGCTTTATCTCGCTTACTTTTTGAGATATTTTCAAAAATCTATCATGCTGTCACAGATGCGCGCGAGACTCTCGAGCTATAGAGAATATGGAAGAAAAAGAGAATATATTTAAGAAAAAGTGTTCTATCGTGTTATACTGTTTACATTTGGACGAAGCTAGCATAGGTTGTCTATCTCTCTTACACGCATATAAGTTAAGAGTTTGCGCATGCGTGCCATGGCGAACTACGTCACAATGAGTAAGAGCAGGATAGCTTCATTTTCTGTTTCTTTCTACAAAGGCGTAGGACTAAGGGAGTAATTACCTGTCTTTAAATTGGAATATTTCCTACAGGTAAATATTTATAAATATAAATTTAACACCAAAATTTAAAAAATAAATTAAAAATTCATATGAAAAAGAAAATTTTTTTAAATAACTCTTTTTAAGCGAAATATCGAGCAAAAACCGTTTTCACCCCTTGATTTTTAATAGAAGGGATGAAAAAAAAAATTTTTTGTTTCTCTACGATTGTTCTTTGTAGTTTTTTAAAGATAATTAAAAAAAAAAATTTTTAAATGTCCAATTTTTATATTTTTTATTGAATTTTTATTTTTTGAGTACTTTGAACCGTCGTAGGGGTGAAAGGGTTCGTTTTAGGGGAAAAATGGTTTGAGAGAGATAGGCCTAAAATTTTATGCTCTACATCTTTTATTTAAAACTTTTTTTGATATTTTTAACATATAATCTAAAAATCGTATTTTGGGGTAGTTTTTAATTTTTTTCACCCCTTTCCTGGTGGTTGAGAACTTTTTTACTTTGCCCACAGTATTGTACGCATTTTTCTGATAATTTCCATATTTTTCAGCCGTATAGCCCAAAAACCCGATTTCAGGGCTATTTTGACTGGACTATTTGAATAGAAAACAGACAAAGGTAGTAGTTAATCCTTTAAGCAGCTCCTTATATTATCCTTAAAATTGGTAAGAATAATGTAAAGTGCCTATCACCTAGTGACACTTGATACGCTTGATACGCTACGTGCTGTAGCGATTACTCGGGAGATCGTCCCGACTCATAAGTAATGCCTTGCAAAGATCGATGTCAAAGGAAAGAAAACTTATTACATGGTATGTGCAAGTCAGGACAAAACAAAGTGTTCCCCCACATGTAGCCTGAGTTATCGAAATTGGAAGCCTTTTTGTTTCACAGACAATGAAATTGTATTTAGAATAGAATATTAGTTTATCCCTGTATGAAAACAACTTCCTAGACCTAGATACTGCAACCTTGGATAAATCCGAATATATGTATGTAGGAGAGTTTTAAGTGTCGCAGATGTAGACGAAACCTAGTATTCAGTTCTTTTCTTTATATTTTATTTTCTGAAAAGGAAAACTCTATTCAGAGACTAAAAGAAAAGATTAAGAAGGCCATAAAACCATAAACAGACCTAAGGATTATCGGGATATATTGGTGCAATAAAAATCCTTTGTGCAGTGTCGGAACCCTTTGAGGAATTTCGGATTCCTATGTAAACATATGCGATACCATAAAAAGAGATAACATTCCGATGTTCTAAATCAAGTTTCTTTATACATAGTTCCCACTACCGAAAACCATAGGCTGTACCCGTCGGTGGACTATGGGGATGGATCCTTATGCTATTGATCAATAAGATTCGTAAGCTCCTTCCCTCTCCAAAGGGGTGCAGGTCATTTTTGATATAAAATACGTGGAAAGAAATAAGAAAGTAGTCGCAGTCGCAGTCGCAGTCGCAGTCGTAGGTAGTTAGTCATCAGTCGTAACAGTCGCAGTTGTATTATAAGTCGTTATCAGTTGTAAGAATACAGTCGCTCATCTAAGTTGTAATTGTAAGATTGTGAAACTATTATTGCACTTTTTCTAATACCTGTTTTAAATAAATCTTATTAGTAGGATTAAACTAGATGTATATTCACCTCGCACCTCTCACCCTAAATAAAATTCCCTACATGTATAATACTTATCGCGTAAAAATCAACTGGTAAAAAAGTACGTTTATTAAAATTAGTAGTTATTTACAAATCGAGATTCCGACAGTAATTAATATTTCAATGATTTGTTTATTTCAGATTCTTTAATCGATGGACGATAAAAAGTCGATGGTCGTTGAATGTTCGAGATAAGCGATGTCGTATACCTCGATCAATACCGAAACGAGTCTCACCGGGAGAAGGTTGCTATAATTCCTGATCTACAGCCAAAGATTTTACATTTACATTTATTTTCCCCAAAAAATTCATTTTATTAGTAATATATATAAAAGAAATAACAAATATTTATTCTTTCGTTGTCATTTACGAAATAATCTATTACTACATGGCTTACAACGATTATTGATGCATCTGTGTATAGTAGAGTATTTAGTCGCGAAAACGGTGAAATATTCGTATTGTATTTATTGTTGTAAATTTTTTTTTAACAAAATATAGAATTAAAAAAAAACCCTTGAATTCCCGATTCTTTTCTTTTTTTGCATAAATTGTCTACTTTAAAGTCTTTTAAGTCATTCACACACGTCTAAATCAACTGCGTTGGACAACGAAAAAACGAAAAATCTTACACATGACGGGCAAAATGTTTCGATATACTTATAAAATACTTTTATAACTTTGTATTAGGTCAGCGAAAGATCTTACGAATTTTTCTTTGTTTCTTGTAGATCGAATGTGCAATCGAGTTGGGCCATCGAAATAGTTTCTTAAGCAAGTTGTACACTTTATCGCATACAATGACTGTTACTATAAGTTCACGACGTCTTTAATAATCATCCGGTTTTTATGATCTAAGGATGGCATATTAGGTTCTATGAATAAATTTTTGAATACAAATCTTCAAAATAAGAGATTTATACTATCTTCAAGTGACAATCAAACCTCAAAGACTGCTAACGGAAAAAGAACGAAAGCAAGTAATATTGTTGTAAATTACCTGAATAATAGTCGCTGCTATAAAAACAAAATTATCTCGTGAATAGTAATTCATGTTTATCTATCTAGCACAGATCTAATAATCCTTACATTAATTACGAAAAAAAGAACACGATTAAAATAACGATCTCGCTACAAATAACATTTCTTTCATTTAAATTGACATAGTTATTATCTTTAGTTGTGTGTTTCCCATTGTTTTTTTTTTTCAAAATTAATATTAGATTTGTAGTCAAGTACTTCAAAAAAATACATATACTAATTTTCCAAAATATTAAACTATATTGTCATTTTTTGGCAACATATTATAAATTTGGGACTACTGTACGCTGTCTAAATTGCTATTTTTCTTCGAAAGTGTACCGTGGTCGAAATAGTAACAGATTACGATAAAAAATAGCTATAAGACGGTGTAAAGTTTAGAATAACTCAATTAGCATGTTATTGCAAAACGAACATTCTCACGATGACTATGTTGTTTCCTGTTGTATTATATGCAAATTGATAATATGAAGTCTGTACATTGTACACGAGTGGGAGTGTGCATATATATAAATGCAGAAGCGGTTTACCGATATTCGACAGTCGATATATAAATAGAGTTGAATTACGTTACTTAGAAAAAATTCAACAGATATTTTTATCAAGAGGACGTTTTTGATACTCAATTTATTATAATATTTCTTAATATCTCACAAACATACTTAGTTCTTCATAAGATAAAAAGTTAATAAAAGTTTTTTTTAATAGTGTAAAATCGAAAAACTAATCACATTTTATTATATTCTTTGTGATAAAAGTTGTTGAGATAAATAGGTAAGTTTTTTATTTTTTAACATTCTATACTAATTATAACTGTGAAATTCACAAAAGATAAAATTTTGTAAATAAGTGTAATTCGTATAAATAAGATAAAAGGACAGACGAACTAAATTAACAAGTTTAATTTATGTTTCAAATAAGATTTAAAAAGTTGGCTAAAAAAAATTATTATGAAGTTATATTGAATGGAACATTAAAAAGCCATAGATTATGAGAGTAGCTTCAGTCATTGGAAATATTAATTGGCATGTTTATTTTCAAACGTTATTTTAAAACATTTTTAATTTTATAAAATAATTACTTTATTAGAACAAATATACTTATTTTATTTATGTTTGTTACTATAATAAATTATGTAAAAAAAATAAAAACTGAATTTTCCATTCAGCTAAAAACGACCAACTTAGAACCATACTTATAATTAAAAGTATCTATTACAATCGCTTATAAATATTTACTTATCTTTAAGATTTGTCTGGGATTGATAATTATTATTAAGTGAAATTTTTTGTGTACTTTACTTATATGTAATATTTTTTTTATTATAAAAGAATTCAAAAAATGGCATCATTAAGCGGACAAACGTATCAAGAGGAACTATTTCCGATGGTAGAAGAGCCGAATTATTACAATCAACGGGGTGAAATTGCTACATTTTATTCTGGAAAAAAATTTTTATAACAGGAGGCTTAGGATTTATAGGAAGACTTATAATTGAAAAACTTTTTGAGGTAAGAATTTTTCATATATATTTTTGTTACCAATCAGAATTGTACATTAGTTATAAGCTTTCAATCACAAATTTTAAATAAATTTTGATAGAGATTCATATAGTTTGAAATAAATAAGAAAAATAATCCTTGAGTAGTTTTTTTTGCAAGATGCTTACTCGCTAATGACGCTCTTATAAAAAAATTGTCAGTTGTTATATTTCTCCTACAGCCCATATATGGTTCTGTTCATTTTAAAGTTACAAACTTCCAAAATGGGTCCGATGATTCTCTCCCTTTACTTTTTCTCAAATATGGAAAGCCGTTTACTATATACTTACTATTTATATAGGAAGCTAACAATAATTTTATGCCAAATTTGTCCGATTTTTCGGGCATGAATTAGGTAATACAAGTGTATGAGAATAACTACAACATGCTTTAGTAGAAAACAATTGTTCATATATAGCAAGATATGCACCTGGTTTATAACAGTTTTGACTATTTTCGATTAACTTGTATCAAACTACAGAAATCAAAGCGAATTTATTGTTTTGTAAGCATTTTCTTCGTTGATATTTGATATCAAACCGAATAAATCTCTTGATTTCTGTGGAATCATTCAGGCTCTTAGTTGACGAGAAAAATGACAGACCCCATTTCTTGTTCTATAATTGTCTACACTGTAGATCCACAATTATATTGTACACTCGTAAAACAATTATTAGGGTGCGTTTTCTGAAGAATGTATTTTTATATAACATGAATTGTTTGAACGGTTAAATGACCGCTCGTGGTAGACTAGACATGGTATAAATTTTTTTCGGAAGATAAACAATTAAGAAAGTTGTGAATATTGAAAAATGGGTTGTGTGTATGTTATAGGAAAAGTCAATAAGCTATATGGTGATACAGTAAAGTTGTATACGAGAAATTCTAAACGAAATTTAAAAAAGAGTCATTTGACCGCGCATGGTAGGTTAAGTGTTAAAGTCTATAAATTATTTAAACTCTTGTACCACAGGAATTTAAGCTTCTTATATAAAAAAGATAGCAAAAAGTTTTTGTCATACAAAAATATAAATTATTTTTTAGCAAAAATAATTGCTAGAAAAAAATATTAAATTTAGCAAACACTATCTATCTAAAAATACCTGTCTTTAAAAATAAACATAATTTTTCTTTATTTCTTTTATTTTCTATTTCTCTTTTTACTTCTATATGTAAACTTAGACAAAAATTTTTTTTTGTATAAAAAATTATTTTTCGGCTAAAAACTTTTACTATAAATCCCATTGCTGCGGTTTGCAGATGCTGTCCAGGAATAACAAGGATTTATTTGCTGATAAGGGCAAAGAAACAGAAGGATCCGCAAACTCGATTTAAAGAATATTTCAATAATGTTGTGAGTAAAGTTACATACTTTGTACTAATTATTCTGGGAATAAAAGATATCACTGATATTACAATTTATATTTAAATCTTTAGATTTTTGATAGATTGAAGAGAGAGCAAAAAGATGTCGAAAAGAAGATTGTTCTGATAGAAGGAGACACGAGTCAATTGAATATAGGATTGTCAGAGAGGGATCGCGAACGCATTAAAGATACTGATATAATTTTTCACTGCGCAGCATCCGTACGTTTTATGGAAAATATTCGTTTTATAGTTAACATAAATATCAGAGGAACAAGAGATCTTCTCTTGCTTGCACAAGAAATGACAAGCTTGAAGGTACTTTTTTTCTAGTTAAATTATCCGTATACAAATGCGTATGTTTAAGCACAATTCCCGACTAGATCAATTTATTTATATATAAACTTTAGTTTGATTTCAAAAATATTTTGTTCTAATCTTATAATAATTTTGTTCTTTAGGCCTTTGTTTATGTTTCAACGGCTTACTCGCACTGCGTTTACAATAAAATCGAAGAAAAATTCTATAAGCCACCTATGAAAACAGAAGATATAATTAGATTGACAGAGATTCTAACCGAAGACCAATTAGATTTTATCACCCCAAAGTAATAAAACATGAAACCTACTGCATTCTTTTAAAGATAAGTCGATAAACATATTCGTTTGTTTTACAGGCTACTGGGTAAGTGGCCGAACACTTATGCATTTTCAAAGGCAATCTGTGAAGATACTGTACGGCAATATTCTAATGGAATTCCAACTTGTATCGTTCGGCCATCCATTGTTATCCCAACGGAAAAGGAACCAATTGCTGGTTGGATAAACAATTTGTATGGATTTACAGGTGTTATTTATAGTAGCTCGACAGGTGTTTTACGAACACTGTATTGTGATGACAACTTAGTCTGCGACATAATTCCTGCCGATTATGTTGTCAACAACATTATTACTGCAGCATGGAACGTGGGACAAAAACGGCAATTTGTTTTTTCTTTTTGAATTACCACTAAAATCAACTTTTTGTTCAACTTTTTAAAATAAAGTTTACAGTGAGTAAGAAAGGGCACTAATCGTAGATCAATATCACGTGGTGTTAATCTTTTCAGCAGAGATAACAAATACTTACCCGTTGACGATGAGATTCCAATTTATAATGCTGTTTCCTCCATTCAAAGACCAGTTACTTGGGGAATTATGGAAAATTATCTAAGAACTAGCGGATTTGAAATCCCGTCGAAAAAAGTGTTCTGGTACTACAGCTTATGGTTTAACACGAACTATTATTTCCATATTTTTTTGACAATTTTTTTTCACTGGATACCAGCAATTATAGCGGACTCCTTATTATATCTCAGCGGAAGAAAACCAATGTAATGTATAACCATATCTAGATTTATTATTTGCCTATAAAAATAAACATTATTAAGTTAGTTGTTTTTTTTAGATTGCTTAACATCTTCAGAAAAATAGATAAGTTTAAACATGTAATTAATTTCTTTACAACTAAAGAATGGGAATTTACAAACGATAATGTTTTGAAGTTATGGGACAAGCTATCTGTAGTCGATAAAAGTAACTTCTTCTTTAATGTTGCTGATATTGATTGGGAGTGTTTTTCTGTTACTTACATGAGGGGTATTCGAGTATTTTTAGGTAAAGACCCGATGGATACCATTGAAGAATCAAGACCTTTTTATAGAAGGTAAATTTTTTATTATCTTGTTTTTAAAACAAATATTATTTGTATACCATTGAAAATTAATTATCGTTTTTATTGTTTATCATTTCTAGGTTGACAATAGCTCATTATACGTTGAAGTGGTTTATTTATTTGTTGATTCCTGTGATTTTATATTGCTTATTATATTCTCTTTTTACTCACATATTTTATTTTTGACAATCTGTGAAAAACGACGTTAATTATTATCAGATAAAATAGCTTAATTATTTGTTTAAAATATAAGTATTTTTTCCTATAGTTTTGAAATATTTTTGCTTTTAGATGCATTGACTTCATTTTTTAACGAGAAGACGTCTACATGTTAAAACTTTTAGCAATTATATAGAAGTTGGGATCCGTTTTTTCAGTTCAAATATTATTTGGTGCTTATAAGTGGAATGAAAAAATTTTTAATAGTTTTACTTAGAAATATTAATAACGTAGAAAACATGTAAATAAAAAAAATAAGAATTTATCAATCAGTCCTCTCTTATGAAGAATACAATAACTGCAAATAGTGCCTCATAAGAAGAAATTCCTTAACTCTTATATAACTATTAACCTCTTAGGCACTACGCACCACTATAATGACATTCGCAGATTACATCTTTTAAAATATATCATACCCCTAATTGTATTATTAATTATTAAAGTAAATTGTTAAAGTTAAAGTGTATGCAATATATTTTAAAGAAAAACTAAAATTTAATCATTAAATACTTTATTTCAATATACTCGCTTAGAGAATGGCATTATCAGTTGAACACTGCTGTACAGAAAAGCAGCTCCGCGCGAAATTCAGGTGTACCTAAGAGTTTAAAATAATGCAAATAATATGTGATTACAAATGTTGCATCTATAATATTTTTATTTATTTAACAGAAAATCTTTACATGTACAATTGATTAAAAATAATATAAAGGGACCGTTTATGTTCTGACCAAAAGATTCTTCAATGAAAATTCCTCTGATCATAGATTGTCTGCTATGAAGTGGAGAACAAGGGTTAGGTTAAGGTGTAAAATAAAACACGTGATTGAGCCAACCAAAGAAACAATGCCTTTTTTATTGGCTCGTCAGGGAAAAGCCTTGCGGCATAAAAACCCTGGATGTATTTTAATGATAACAAGAAAAGTCTACCACGTGGTGTGACCACGTGGGAAAAATACCGTTGATAGAAATTATAATAATAGAAAGATCTCACCTCTCGCTCTCCTGAATTATAACAATCACGACCTTAAGGGTTGTGATGTCGAATAGGCTTGCCTTCACAAGACTTAAAGATTAAGGTGATCTTTTCGTTGTCCTTTGTGAATTCTCAAAGCCCTTTGGCCACTGTGGCCTCTATAATCCTTGAAGATGTGTATTCGTAAGCGTCCGGTAAAGAACTAGGAAGAATGTCCCTTTGTACTGTCCCAGCAGGGCGTACGCACTAGGGGATAGAGAAGTGGGGAGGAGAGAGGTGGGGGTAGCTAGAGGGGCGCATCGGTAGTTACTGGTGGTTGATCGATGCTCACGATGAGTATCGATCTAGAATCTTGATAGAGGTGGACGCGCGCGAATTTTGAATACTGCTAATTACCGTATGATCCTTTCGGATCGTACATACTCCCCCGTTGAGAGTGCAACGATCAATGATATTCTTAATACATGTGTTGTGTTATGCGCTTATTATCATCGATTTACAATACTTTCGACCTAGGTCATTGAATCAGTTAAATATATCGCTAGTTATATAAGTTATTGAACATGTTCATTCGATTGCTTATGATATAACGCTGGACGTATTCGCTGAATCGCTCAGCGTATTTTTGCTGACTTGGTCAGCATTCTCGAATTATCGCTGGCCAGGCGACTTTCTCGTACGTACGAGGGAATCGTTGGGTCTTAAAGACAATAGAAGAAATTACCAATGATTAAACAATGGACAAATAGTTGTTACATTGCGCTTGACAATTCCGTGGACCGTCTTCACGGTGACCACTCGTACTACATCGTCTTCTCCTGGATGTATGTTCACGATCCGGCCTAACGGCCATCTCATGCAAGGTTGATTCTTGTCGATGAGAACGACGACGGTATCCTTCTCGATTTTCTGCTTGGGTTGTATCCACTTTTGTCGTTTCTGCAGTTCACGTAGATACTCAATATGCCAGCGTCGCCAGAAATCTTGTCGCACTTTCGTGATATGTTTCCAGGAGGACAGTCGATTAGCTGGAGTTTGAACATAATCTTCCTCCGGTAATGTCGTAATAGGTCTTCCAACTAAAAAATGTGCGGGTGTTAGTGCTGTCACGTCATTCGGATCTGACGAGATGGGGCATAATGAGCGAGAATTTAAAATGGCTTCGATTTCGATCGCGAAGGTAGTTAGTTCTTCATACGTGAAGAGAAGTTCACCGACGACCCGTTTAAAGTGATGTTTGAAAGATTTGACCGCTGCTTCCCATAAACCGCCAAAGTGAGGTGAGAGGGGTGGATTGAAATGCCACGATATCCTATGATCTATCGCGAAATCACGGACCTTAGTTTTATATTCGTTCGATTCCATCAGGGCGTATAGCTCCCTTAACTGGTTATTAGCCCCGACGAAGTTGGTTCCGTTATCAGAATAAACGTGAGTTGGAACAGCTCTTCGACTCACAAATCGCCTGAAAGCGGCCAAGAAAGCATCCGTAGTCAGATCGCTGACTAATTCAATGTGTACCGCCTTTATAGTCATACAAATGAAGATACACCCATATATTTTAACGCGACCCTTATTACGGTATTTCTTTTCCTTCGCGTAGATCGGCCCGAAAAAATCTACTCCGACATGGGAGAATGCAGTGGTTTCCTGCACTCGAGAGCCTGGTAAATCCCCCATTTTATATCGAATGCCGGATGCACGGAATCGAATGCAACGTACGCAATGACGTACGATTCTTCGCACTTGATTCTTGCCGTCGAGAAGCCAAAACCGTTGTCGAAGAGCATAGAGGGTAGTCTGTATGCCAGCGTGAAAATTTTGTTCGTAGAATTTTCGGATAAGGAGATCAGTGACGTGATGATGTGAGGGTAATAATATCGGACATCTCTCATAGAAACTTAAATTCGCGTTTCGAAGTCGGCCCAACACTCGAATTAAGCCTTCTTCGTCGAGGATCGGATCTAACGCGGCTAGTCTTGTGCTCTTGACTCCCCCCGCTGTTTCTAATCTTTCCCTTTCGGCGTGAAATTGTTCGCCTTGTACAATCTTTAAAACGCGTCGTTCCGTTTCTGTTATTTCCGCCGTCGACAATTCTCCCTTATAAGAGTTAGTTTTAAGCCATCGTCGGCATCGAGCTACAATTTTCAATAATCGCGCGTAATTGGAGAATCGCTGAAATACATTTCCGGATTCGATTCGCGTCGTTAATACCGACAATCCCTTTACGTCCGGTAATTCGAGAATTTCCCCTTCCGTCGGGTTGGGCCACTCAGTCTCTGGTCGCGCGAGCCAGGGTGGTCCATGGAACCATGCCTCGTTCCTCAAAAAATCGCGCGGAAGTTGTCCCCTAGATAAAGCGTCCGCTGGGTTGTCCTCGGATCGCACATGTCGCCATGTGATATTTTCACAGATTTCATGTATTTCGCGCACGCGATTCGCCGTGTATAATTTTAACGTATTGGAGTCTCTTTTCAGCCAACCCAGTACAATCATCGAATCGGACCAAAAGGTTATCTTGTCGGGTTTCAATCCGCCGGCAGTTCGGACTTCTCTATATAATCGCGCGAGTGTTAATGCTCCGCATAACTCTAAACGTGGTATAGTGGTATCCTTAAGGGGAGCCACACGACTTTTCGCGCAAAGTAGACGTACATATGTGTTACCGAATTTATCTCGCGATCTTACATATAAGCAGCCGCCGTAACCAGATTGACTCGCGTCGCAAAAACCATGCACCTGCACGTCAATCGGGTCGTCGAGTGTGATGCGTCTTTCTATCGTTAAACTGTCAATTAATGTCAATTGTTCTGCGAACGTTCTCCATGAGGTATGTAACGTATTGGGTACCGATTCATCCCAGTCGACGTGCGTTTTCCAGCAGTCTTGGATGAAGATTTTGGCTGTTAGAATGACGGGTCCTAGAAGTCCGAGTGGATCAAAGATCTTTGCGACTTCGGATAAAATTCGTCGCTTGGTAATTCTTTCGCGAATATCTACTGGCGCGACGGAGTAAATTAAACAATCATGATGTGCGTTCCATGAAATACCGAGTGTCTTTAAAATAGGATTTTCCCCAGAGCAGAGCTCGACATCAATGTTTTTTATGTCTAAATTTTCGAGTACCGGTCGGAAGTTAGACGCCCACTGTCGTATATTAAAACCGCCTCGTTTTAATATTTCAATAGTTTGATCGCGTATCTTTCCGAGGGTTTCGACATTATCAGTTCCCGTAATGAGGTCGTCTACGTATAGATCGCGGTTAAGTATTTCGGCTCCGAGTGGATAATTAGCACCTTCATCCTTTGCGAGTTGTTTGATGGTTCGTATGGCAAGAAACGGTGCTGACGCTATTCCGAATGTTACCGTAATAAGTTCGAACGTGCGAATCTGTTCGTTATGCCACCAAAATATCCGTTGATATTGGCGATCGTCTAGGTGAATCCATATTTGCCGATACATTTTCTCGATATCCGCTGTTAATACGTACCGATATGTCCGGAATCGTAACAAATGTTCTACTAATGTGTCTTGTATTGTAGGTCCGACTAATAAGGTGTCGTTGAGAGAAAGTCTCTTATCATTTTTCGCGGAGACGTCGAATACGATCCGTACCTTTGTTGTCGTGCTAGCTGATTTGATAACCGCGTGATGGGGAAGATAGCAACCCCCTCTAGATTCATCTTCGACGATCGACATGTGTCCTAAATTGATGTATTCCTGTATAATTCGTTCATATTCCTCCCGAAGTTCAGTATTCGCGTACAATTTCTTCCGGAGATTATGGAATCGACGTAAAGCTATACCGCGTAGGTAACTGTAATCATGTCCTTCTTCGCGAAAAGGTAAACGCACAATATATCGTCCTGACTCATCGCGCTTGGTTTTTTGGACATAATGATTTTCACAGTCTATTTCGTTTACCGGGTTCGATCGCGCTATATTCGCTTCCTCCCATAACCAAAATTTTTCTAACTGTTCTTTCAATTCGGTTGTCGCAAAAAATTTTGATTTCTCTTATGATCGTTAGATTCGATTCCCCCGGCGACTACCCAACCTAATCGTGTTTTCTGGAGTATCAGATCGCCTCGTCCTGGTGCTAAAGAAACTTGTCCTATTGTCATTAGCGCTAGTGTTACTCCAGAACCTATCAAGATATCGACCGGTCGTGGTAAATGGAACTGGGGATCTGCAAGTTTTCGATCGGACGGGATTTTGATGAGTTCTCGCGGGAAGATTTCGCTGGGTACCTGATCGGCTATCTTTGGAACGATGAGTAGAGAAAGGTTTCGACTATATTCGTTATCTAGTGATCGAATGTTTATCTCGATAACGCCCGTCGTTTGAGTTGTGGTGTCGTTGATAGCGTGAATAGGGATCGAATGTGGTTTGATCAGCAAACGTAGGTCTCTCGCGACCTTCTCGGTGATGAAGTGCGCGCAGGCACACGTATCTAATAGCGCCCGACATAGTCTGAAAGTTCCGTCTCCCCTTCTTACGCGGCACGTCGCGCTCATAAGGAGTTGATTCGGTACACCGCGCGCGTTGCTATTAAAGATCGGAGTGAGTCACGTGGGGGTGGGTTCAGTTTGGGAGGTTGACGCGGTCTCCTGCTTCGCGGAGGTCGTGGTCTTTTGTATCGCGGCCTTCCGTTGGCTAGTATTCCTATGTAGTAATGTATGATGGGGTCGTTTACATATTTGGCAATGGGAAGCGTTGCATGGACCTCGATGCGTCCGTAAACAATTCTGACATAATCTATGACGTTTGACCACTGTCAGTCTATTTTGTTCCGTCATATTATTGTATCGAGGGCAGCAATATAAAGGGTGGTCAGCTCGTCTACAAAGAATACACTTCATCATGGTACGAGTAAGAAATGTGCGTGTCGGACGTGTCGTTTTCGTGGTCGTAAATTCATCTTCTCGGGATATCCACGTTTCGCGTGGGGCTCGAGGTTCGCGGATGTTGATGACGTTTCCAGCGGAGCACACGCACGCGCATATCGGGTTAAAAAATTAAAGAATTGCTCGATAGTCGGATATTCGTCGGAATCTATCTGTTTATTCCACTCTTGTAGCATTTCGGGGGGTAACGCGCGTTCAGCGAGGCGTACTGGCCAGACCACCGAACTTACATTAAATGTCTCGAGTGTGGAGATGTGAGAACGCAGTTCGTTCAAGAATGCAGTTACGTCCTTTGCTGATCCGGCCTTCGGTCGGGATATGTCGATTAACGCGTCGATTACCCGAGCTAATAGTATCCGTGGTACATCGAGCGCCTTCAGTAAGGCTCCCCACGCGTCCTTATATTTTTCCCCAGTTAATTGATAATGTTCGATCGTTTGAAGGGCTTCGCCGCGAAGGGAGTCGCGAAGGTATACGTGTTTTTCTAAATCCGATATATCACTACGCGTGTCTACGAGGGTTAAAAAGCTAGATTTAAATGGGATCCATTTCCCTATATTCCCGTCGAATTACGGGATCTCAATGCGCCGTAATGGTATTTGTTGATCGCGGGTTTTCGTGATATCGTTGCTTTCGTCAGCGTTATTCGGGTTGCTAACTGTGGCGGTATCGTTTGAATGAAGTTTGTCTCCGATCGCGCAATATCTCTCTATGATTGGAGTTAAACTCTCGACTCCTCCTGCTTCGTTGATAGCAGTAACGCACTTTTCATACAAGGTTTCGTATTTCTCTACTAGTGGTGCAAGTCGTTCGTAACGCCTTCTTATTTCCTGCTTACTTATATTTCCTTCATTGATTAGATTTTCGACGTGCGTTAAACCCAATTCTAAAACTAGCCGTTTTTGTTCGAGCTGTCCGAGCTGTTTTTGCAATGCCATCACGAGCCGTTATTAACTATTCTACTCTTCGAAATCTACTCAAATGAATTTATGATATTATAAAAATTTCCTTAGCACGAGTGTATGGCCGTGCGTTGGGTTCTTGATCACGCGAGTACGGTCCTGCTGCCGTAAATCGTGGGAGGGGTGTCCGTTTATTGTCAGTGGTAGCCCGATAAAGGGGGTATGCGATCGTCGCTAGCTGTATGCCGATAGATGGAGTGACCAGCGAGACGACTATGGCGGTACGACCGAAGATCGCGCCCTCTAAAGTTACTAGAAGACTAGGGAATCACGCTAACAGGAAGTAGTTATTAGTTTACGTAGCCGTTGATACATGTTCAATGAAGGGAAGCAAGTCGCAAAAGTTTTAATCTAATCTTATTTCACTATAGAGAAACCCTCTACACGTCGCAGCGTCTTCGTTCTCTAGTCGATCGTTCAAATAAAGAAATACGGCGTGACGGTGGGACCGCCGAAAATGTTATCGTTATTTGTACAAGGATAAAGCGATTTCCGCGTGATTAGGAAATAACTATTTCATGAATCTATACGTTTCTACCGTTGATATTAATAATTAAGTTATTCATATATCGATTCAAAGCTTAATGTGAAATTTCTTACAAAAGATGAATAAATGAATAATGATATTCGAAATTGCAAACTTCTACTGGATTCGAAGGCGCAGTTTCACTTGAAATATGTGTTAATGAATAAAGGTTTATATGCATAAGTGCACACACGGATAATTGAAACTACTTATCTCGTTTCTAGATCCTTCGCGATGATGGTTGAGCTGAGCGTTGAAGATGTTCGCAAGATGGCGGACTTTCTCGACTTCGTTGTTCTCTAATCGGTTTGCTCGGCGTGGTGATAGTCTATTCACTGCTTCGTAAATCAGAAGTCGGGAACTCGCACCTTACAGGATTGCACCAGAATGTTCTGACCAAAAGATTCTTCAATAAAAATTCCTCTGATCATAGATTGTCTGCTATGAAGTGGAGAACAAGGGTTAGGTTAAGGTGTAAAATAAAACACGTGATTGAGCCAACCAAAGAAACAATGCCTTTTTTATTGGCTCTTCAGGGAAAAGCCTTGCGGCATAAAAACCCTGGATGTATTTTAATGATAACAAGAAAAGTCTACCACGTGGTGTGACCACGTGGGAAAAATACCGTTGATAGAAATTATAATAATGGAAAGATCTCACCTCTCGCTCTCCTGAATTATAACAATCACGACCTTAAGGGTTGTGATGTCGAATAGGCTTGCCTTCACAAGACTTAAAGATTAAGGTGATCTTTTCGTTGTCCTTTGTGAATTCTCAAAGCCCTTTGTCCACTGTGGCCTCTATAATCCTTGAAGATGTGTATTCGTAAGCGTCCGGTAAAGAACTAGGAAGAATGTCCCTTTGTACTGTCCCAGCAGCAGTGCTGTCAGATCGTGGGTAAATCTTACCCTCTCCCTGTGCCACTGGGATTGCACACAATGAAAGTTTTCCATGTCCGTGTGTTTGGGATGTCGAAAGAAGCCGAGTGTAACCGAAGTTGGCGGGCACGCCGGAGTGACACACTATGAAAGCGACTCTTGTCGTCCGAACACATGGACAGGAGTCGCTTTCATAGTGTGCCACTTCGTGGCCAACCGCCAACTTCGGTTACACTCGGCTTTCCTCGACATCCCAAACACACGGACATGGAAAACTTTCATTGTGTGCAATCCCAGTGGCACAGGGAGAGGGTAAGATTTACCCACGATCTGACAGCACTGCCCAGCAGGGCGTACGCACTAGGGGATGGAGAAGTGGGGAGGCGAGAGGTGGGGGTAGCTAGAGGGGCGCATCGGTAGTTACTGGTGGTTGATCGATGCTCACGATGAGTATCGATCTAGAATCTTGATGGAGGTGGACGCGCGCGAATTTTGAATACTGCTAATTACCGTATGATCCTTTCGGATCGTACAGTTTATTTTGAAAGAAGTGTTAGTTCATTTAAAAAAAAAAAAAAAAAGACTCGTAAAGATCACGTAATTTATGCTTAATTTAATGTAAACTTTTTATGAATAACTAGTTAATATTTAATGTCTTAAAATGTGCCTATGTTTTGTACAATTTAAAATTGGTCGGTAAAAGAAAATGAGTAATCATTAATGTGATAATCTTTCATTTTCTCGAAACAAGAGAAAATGGGCTTACACCACTTTCAAAAAAAAAAACGGTCTAAACGTTTTAATTAAAGTAAAAAAGTTATGACTGTCCATGTATTTGATAAACATTCAATTATCGATACTGAATAGCTAATTATATGTGACAAAAAAATGATGGTTGAGATTAAGAAATATTTTAGTCAACTTTTTGTATTAACTAGTGTATACATTATTTGAAATATACTATATAATAGAAATATTCTATGCCTAATACTTAGAGAAGAGCTGAAAATATCAAAGTCCTTCCTATAGATCGCTGAAAAACTCAGAGCCTCACATGCAGTGGAGAAAAAAATAAAATCTTGTCATCCCTACACGGAACAATAGGCCTGTTAATAGTTAAAAAATTTTTGTGCGCATGCCTCAAGTTCCGTCACGTCTTTCGGGCACTTTATACGTGTATAGGCAATGTATACAATGTTTTTTTAATGTAAGTAAATGAAAAAAATATTTAATTATTAATTATTTATTATAATTCAATAAATATTCAATTATTAATAATTAATAAATATTTAAATAATGCTGTGAAGCAGGAAATCAATGTATATGATGTTAAAAAGCAAGAAAAGTAGCGAAAAAACGTTGTTATGGATTATGTCGCAGTGATACTCGTAGTAAGTCATTTTTGGAGAATTTACATTATTTTACTAGTTTCCCGAAGCCTCGTTTCGAATATCGTCAAAAATTTATCAAATCAACAAAACAGAAACATAAAAATTTGTCCAAAATGTGCTAAATGTGATTTGTGGATTAAAATATGTGGACGAGGTGATGGTCGATTCGAAATGATTGATAATGTAAATAAAGACATCCATTTGCTCATTTCATTTTGAAGGAGAAAGCGGTCCAACAACAGAATATCCTGATCCCCCGTTAGTTGTGTAAATAAAAAATTAAATAACAAGGTAATTTAAATCTATTTAATTGTTAATGTAACAGCTCATTTCTATACCTATAGACAGACAGTTAAGAACCGATTTTGAAAAATGACATGTACAGAATTTTTTACCTGAAAAAGGTTAGAACGGTGTCGGCAAAAGAGTAGCCCGATCGTCAGAAGGCGCTCAGGAAGATTAAAGAGGGGCCAGGCCCCTAAAATTGTTAATTTTGGTAATAAAATAAATGACTGAGAGTGACAGATAAATCGCTGAAAAATTACGTAGATATTTAGAAACCTGAGAGAAAGCACGGGAAAAAATGTCAGAAGAAAAAGTGAAGGCATTCGTGAGACACTGGGGTGCAAAGTATGAGAGTGCGAAACGCGATGCGGCGCGCCGGCTAAGGGGCTGCTCCAGTTTTACTGGGAGTTATACTTTTTCGAATTCTTAGCGCACGTACCCAAGCTATATGTCTATCAATTATTTCTATATCACCAATTTTGTTTATTTGATAAACAAATTGTTTTTTAAAAGGTGGAATTTAAACAAAACCTAATTTTCTTATCACGACAAGCTATGCTTGTACGATCAAATACACAGCAATACAATTTACTAGTATTTTTTTTTGCTGGGAGCTCCATAACAAAAAAAAAATCATACGTGTTAGAAATGAAACCTTCAAAAATCTACGTTTCGAGAGAATGAGACGAATGCACAATTTCAAGAGAAAGATAATTGTAGGATTTATTTATTATAATATTATTAATATATATAACAAAGGTCACCGGTATTATCTCTGGGTGGAAGAACTGATAAAAACAACACTTTTCCAAATTCAAGCAATAAACATTAAATGATGAATGCGATACTCATAAATAGACACCAAAATCGTTGAATGTTTATCGAGGGAAATATAATCCGTCGTAAACTTAGTAAATATAAAATATCCCTTTTGTAAAACTCAGGTATAAAATTTTATTTCATAGGATTGTTCTCGATTTCTCACTTTCATGTATATTTCTGCGCTGTCTAATAAACATTTTAGAAATGACGAAATAAAGACCTTATGAAAAACATATGAAAAATACTGCTGGACTGAACATAGGTTCTGGTAGAGATGTAATAAGAGATCGATTGGAGGTCTTTTCGAGAAGTGTTTTTTCAACTCCAAAGCCTGCCACTATTTCTCGATATTCGTACGAGTATCGATCTAGAATCGTAATCGATAGAATCAGTGGCGCACATTTCGAATATAGCTAGTTGCCGTATGATCATTTCGGATCGTACAAGAGGGATACGAAGCGTATTCGGTATAGGTCAGTCGATATAGATCTTTAGGAATTTCCTTCCCTGAGGTTACTCGGCGCGTTAGGGTGCGTTTGCACTGACGCAAGGAATGGGCCAATGAACTCCGTGTGGAGGAAAGAAATTTCTGTTTATTTCTTTGATCCCGTAGGACGATATTTTATTTGTCGGCGTGGTGTGCCACGTGGTCACGTACAGAGAATAAGTTTGTACACAAGAGAGACACGAGAGCGCGATGAGAAGAATGCGACCGGACGGTGCGATGGACGAAGCAGAAGTGAAGTGTTTCTTCCTGCGTGTGTACCGCTACGGCGATCCAGGCATCCGGAAGTGGGGAGAGCAACGGTCGCAGTGGTCACTCTTCCGCTCTGGCCAGCCAAAAGGGCGTGGTCAGGCCCAATCGGATGCCCCTGTGGAACCGCGATACGAGGTGCTTGCGTAAGTTAGTGCTGTCGGCCGAGAGATGTCAGCACGTTTCCTGCGCGCGCTGCTACAGCTGCGCGCTGTTGGTCGAGAGGTGTCGACACTGCGCTGGTGCGAGACGCCACAGCCACTCCCCCTCTGGACCGGCTGCCGGAGGCAGGCGGAAGGTACTTCTGCGGAGGATGTTGGGCCGATGCTTCTGTCTAGGCGCTCCGCTGTTAGGCATGAAGGTGCTTGGTTTGGCGGAGGGCGGTGGCGAGACGATGAGAGGTCTGGACGCCGGAGGTGGGTCCCGAGTCACTAGCCGAGTTTCAGGTGCTGGCAGTGGTGAGGACGATGAAGTTGACGACGGCGGCGGCAGTGCCGAAGGCTGCGTCGTTGTGAGAGCCGGTGCAAGGTCCAGATCCTCTGGAGTCTGGGCGGACGTCGACCGCTCCGGAGCAGGCGAATGAGTGGGTGCGTCTGACGGGTGGTCGTCCGAGGTGTCCAGGTATGCTGGTTTCAAGGCGTCTGTGGACACGGCTTTTTCAGCGCCGTTCACTAGGATGACATATACTTTGTCATTGATGCGGCGGATGACTTGGTGTGGTCCTGTGTACGGAGGTTCGAGCGGTTTCCTGACCGTGTCGACTCGCAGGAAAACGTGCGAGCATGTTCGGAGGTCCCTAAAGAAGAACGGGTGGTGGCGCGAGTGGTCCGTTGCTGGTGTGGCACTTAGTGTCTTCATTAGTTCCCGTAGCTGGCCGACGAAGGAGGTCGGGTCGACGGGTGAACTGCTGGGCGTGAAGAAACTGCAGGGAATGCGAAGCGTTGTGCCGTAGACCAACTCTGCCGGCGAGGCTTGCAGGTCCTCCTTGTACGCGTTCCGTAGGCCGAGTAGCACAAGAGGAAGTGCGTCGGGCCAAGGAGCTCGAGCGCACATTAGTGCTGCCTTGAGTGTTCGGTGGAACCTCTCTACCATGCCGTTGGCCTGAGGGTGATGAGGTGTGGTGCGGATCCTGGTGGCCCCCGAGGCCTGAGCGAGTGCGGCGAAGAGTGCTGATTCGAACTGGGTACCCTGGTCCGAGGTGATGGTGAGCGGACATCCCTTGTCCGCAATCCACGCTGATGTGAAGGCCCTGGCGATGGTTTCCGCCCGGATGTCCTTGAGAGGAACAGCCACTGGCCATCTGGTGAATCGGTCGATGATGGTAAGGCAGTACCGGTATTCTCCTACCTGGGGCAGCGTAATAAGGTCGACGTGCACGTGCTCGAAGCGACTTTCCGTGATCTTGAAACGGGAAAGCTCTGCGCGGTTGTGTCGCGCGACCTTGGA
This sequence comes from Polistes dominula, assembly GCF_049000335.1. Taxonomy (NCBI): domain Eukaryota; kingdom Metazoa; phylum Arthropoda; class Insecta; order Hymenoptera; family Vespidae; genus Polistes; species Polistes dominula. Next base: position 24,568 of record NW_028300922.1, on the reverse strand, counting down.
GCGTTGGCACGGTAGGCAGGCGCGTGCCCATGCGGTGATGTCCTTACGTAGACCGGGCCAGATGAACTGTCTCGATACCTCTCGTACCGTTGCGCGAACACCCGGGTGAGCCAGACTATGAATGGCTTCGAAGGCGTCTGTGCGGAGCGAGCGGGGTAGGTATGGCCGTACTCGCCCGTCGTGTATGTCGCAGGTCACCTCGAATCCTTCGATGTTGAGTCGCTGAAGGTTGAGTGAGGTGCGTGCTGCGAGCGCTGGGAGCTCGTCGTCCTTGTCCTGTGCTGCGGCGATGGCCTCTGGGCTAAGTGCCGAAGGTAGGCTGATGGTGGCGCAGGTTGAGGTTGGCGGCGTCGGCGATGACGTAGTGGCGCTTGTTGGCCCATCCGAAGCTGGAGCGTCCTCCGTTGTCCGGGAGAGAGCATCGGCGACGATTTTGTCTGCGCCGTCCACGTGCTGGAACGCGATGTCGAACTGGAGCAGGAAGTCCAGCTGACGTTGTTGACGTGGTGAGGCCTTGTCCGAGGGTTGGTTGGCCGCGAAGGTGAGCGGACGATGATCCGTCAGTACGGTGAATGGGCGACCCTCGAGGATACGCCGGAAGTGGTGAACTGCTAGGAAGACGGCTAGGAGCTCCCTGTCATAGGTGCTGTAGCGAGCCTGCGTTGGTGAGAGCGTCTGCGAGAAGAAACCGACAGGCTGCCAGTCTCCGTTGACTAATTGTAGGAGCGCGGCGCCAACGGCCGTGCTGGATGCGTCGGTAGCCAGTCGAAGAGGAGCAGTAGGCGACAGGAAAGCGGTTTCCACTGCTTCGGCAAGGCTGCGTCGTGCGTCCTCGAAGGCTCGATCTGCTGCGTCGTTCCAAACAAGCGGACGCCGGCTGCGCTTGGGAAGACCCCGAAGAAGCTGGTTGAGCGGCGCCTGGATGTGAGCAGCGTGTGGTAAGCTCCTCCTGAAGAAGTTGATGACGCCCAGGAAGCGTCGCAGTCCTTTTGGTGTGGTTGGCTTCTGGTAGTTCCGTATGGCGTCGATCTTGCGCTCCGGAGGGCGTATGCCGTTGGCGGAGACCTGGTAGCCCAGGATGGTGACGCTGGGCAGTCCGAGCTGGACCTTTTCCACCTTGTAGGATAGGCCGGCCTCCCGTAGACGGTCGAAGAGCATCCGTAGGTGACGTAGGTGTTCTTCGTGCGAGGCGGACCGGATGAAAAGGTCGTCGATGTAGCTTCGGACGAACGGTAGGTCCCGGAGTAAGGAGTCCATGAACCGCTGGAACGTCTGTGATGCGTTTCGAAGACCTAGCGGCATCCTCTGGAACTCGTACAGTCCGGACGGCGTCGTGACCGCTGTTTTCTCGATGTCTTCCTTGGCCATCGGAATCTGGAAGTATGCCTCCTGGAGGTCCAGTACCGAGAAGACCGAGCAGCCACCGCTATCCTCGAGTAGGTCCTCGATGACAGGAAGGGGATAGCGATCCGGAAGCGTGATGGCGTTGAGACGACGGAAGTCTCCCGTAGCTCGGAACCCGCCTGTGGGTTTTTCCACCAGGTGCAGAGGGCTGGCCCATGGACTCGATGAAGGCCTGATGATCCCCTGACGCAGGAGACGGTCAAACGTGGCTTTCGCCGCTGCTAGGCGCTCGCCGGAGAGGCGGCGTGGTCGCTCGAAGACAGGCGCTCCGGAGGTTGTGATGCGATGCACCACTGAGGAGCCCTGAAGCGCTGCGCCCCTCTCCGAGGGCTGGGCGAGGTCTGCGTACTCAGCGAGCAGCTTGTCGTAGGCGGTGCGATAGTGGAGATCCGAGGGTCCCGCGATGGCGTCGACCCCGTGAACGGAAGCCTTCCGGTAGTGCATCGTCGATTCCTTGGAAGAGGCCGGGTCGACCAGTCGTTGCCTACGAATATCCACTAGGAGGCCCGTGTGGTTGAGGAAGTCTGCTCCTAGGATGGGTACGGGCACGTCGGCGACGGTGAATGCCCAGGGGAACTCGCGCTGAAGACCCAGGGTGAGCGTAAGTAGGCGTCGTCCGTAAGTGGGGATCGGTGACCCGTTGGCCGCGATGAGCTGGAGACTGTCCTGGGACAGCGGTCCGGAAACCAGGCGGCGCGGCAGGAGTGATACCACGGAGCCGCAGTCGATGAGCATCGCTTGTCTGAGCGAGTGCTCGTGGACGTGGAGGCGGAAGTCCGAGAAGGATCGAGCGGCGCCACCGTGTACCGCCAAGTTGTGCGGCGGCGCTACTAGTTTAACGCCCCGTCCTGTTCGTAGCTGCATGGTGGAATGCAATTCCGAGCCTTCTCCCGGAATTTCCGATGGTAACGACACCAGGATGATTTTGCTGGCGCGGTGCTCCCCGAGGCTGCGCGTGACCGGGCGCGTGATTGAGAGCGTGGTTGAGCGCCGAGGGTGACGGTCAGCTGGTGGAATTGATCGGTCATCCGGTTGAGTTGATCGGCCATCCGGTTGAGTTGATCGGCCATCCGGTTGAGTTGATCGGCCATCCGGTTGTTGGAGCTGGTCAGGTTGGCGAGTACCGCGTGCGTTGCCGTGTGTTCCCCGTCCCCGTTATCCCGCTGAGGTGGAGGCCTGAGAAGGGCGGTGCCTGGCGGAGAGAGATGGCATCCCCGTCGGGTGGCACAGACGCCCGGCGCGAACTCGCAGACGCCGTCGGCTTTGGCGGCGAGCTCGTCCAGGTCCATGGTCTGCAGGAGTCGCAGCAGCTGAGAGATTTGCGGAGGCAAGAGGTCGAGCCACCGGACCTTGATGGCGTCGTCACTGACGCTGTCGCCGGCGAGGTGGCGCATGTAGCGGAGGAGCTGACACGGCGAGCGGTCGTCCATGGTGAGGCCGGAGAACAGCTTCTGCAGCCGCTTCTCCACGGTGTCGCCGAAACGAGCGATGACGTGCTTCTTTAGCTGCTCGTATTTGCCGGTAGCGGGTGGCGTCATCAGCACATCCTGGAGCTCCCCGATTGTGTGCTGGTCAAGCTCTGCTACGGCGGCGTAGTAGCGGTCGTCGTCCGAGTGCGTCCCGTATTTCCCGAAGATGGCCTCTAGCTGCACGAACCAGAGGGCCGGGTATTGACGCGTGAAGGGTGGGAGGCGGCCAGGTAGGCGTCCGGCGTTGCAGGGCTGGCTGGCCTCGGCGCAGGTGCAGGTGCAGGCGGTGGTCAATACGTTGGAGGTCGGCGTAGCAGCCGGTGCCGTATTCTGGCGTTCGGTATCGCGCTGGGAAGCCTCGGCGCGTGTGATAGGCATCTTTCTCTCTTTTATTTCCTTTAGAAGGCGAAGAGGTGCCGGTAGTAAAGGAGAACGTGGTACTCACGCGAAGATAGATGGCGCCGGAGAGCACGTGGCGTTGATGAGCACGTGGTGATGCAGAACACGTGGTGTTGCCGAGCACGTGGTGCTGAGAATCCAGTGGTGTAGAGAGCACGTAGTGCTGAGAAGATGGTCCTCGGGATCACGTCGGGGTCACCAATTTAGGAATTTCCTTCCCTGAGGTTACTCGGCGCGTTAGGGTGCGTTTGCACTGACGCAAGGAATGGGCTAATGAACTCCGTGTGGAGGAAAGAAATTTCTGTTTATTTCTTTGATCCCGTAGGACGATATTTTATTTGTCGGCGTGGTGTGCCACGTGGTCACGTACAGAGAATAAGTTTGTACACAAGAGAGACACGAGAGCGCGATGAGAAGAATGCGACCGGACGGTGCGATGGACGAAGCAGAAGTGAAGTGTTTCTTCCTGCGTGTGTACCGCTACGGCGATCCAGGCATCCGGAAGTGGGGAGAGCAACGGTCGCAGTGGTCACTCTTCCGCTCTGGCCAGCCAAAAGGGCGTGGTCAGGCCCAATCGGATGCCCCTGTGGAACCGCGATACGAGGTGCTTGCGTAAGTTAGTGCTGTCGGCCGAGAGATGTCAGCACGTTTCCTGCGCGCTGTGGGGAACAAGGTTAACGGAAAAGGTTGATCTGGAGATTTACGCGATAGTCGTCAATTAAAGTAACAAAAATATATAAATTTATTAACAAGATACAACTAAACTCTTGGACGCCATATATAGGACTAACTTACATTTCGACCGTTACGTTCAACTTGGGTTTAGTTAGTCTAGTACCCGCATAGGGAGGAAGGGCGCCAGTGTGCCGCGTCGATACACTAGACACGTATCGCCACAACCACTCCCTCCCTAACATTTAACCTATCTTATTCTTAACAATATGTACAGTCTTTGAGGTTAATAATCTTTGGTACCTAATAAGTTTTAAATTGCACAGTTTTCTTTTCTTGTAGGTTTTCAAAAAACGCTGGTTTTAAACGTTCTGTAGACATATTTGTTGCTATTCCTTTGTAATCTATTTTAAAAACATGATCTGTCAGTCTTTCTATTATTGGAAATGGTCCTTCGTATGGTGCGTCTAATGACTTTTTCATTGCGTCTACTCTTACAAAAACATGGGTGCAGCTGTACAAGGTTTTGTGTACGAAAGGTTTGCTTTTTATATGATGTGCTGTTGGTACAGGACGTATTCTTCTCATATGTTCTCTGAATTTTTCTATATACATCTGTGGATTATCTGGTAGCTCTTCATTTAGAAAAAATTCTCCGGGAAGTCTTAGCGTTACTCCATATAGCATTTCTGCTGCGCTTGCTTTTAAATCTTCCTTATAGCTAGTACGTAAACCTAATAAAACTGTTGGTAAAATATCAACCCATTCTGTTGAACCGCTACAAATTATAGCTGTTTTGAGAGATCGATGCCATCGCTCTATTATTCCATTTGAAGCTGGATGATAAGCTGTTGTGCGAGTTCTCGTGCAACCTAAAAGTTTAGTCAGTGCATTAAATAATTGAGATTCGAATTGTGTACCTTGGTCTGTAGTAATCGTAACCGGAGCTCCAAATCTAGCGATCCATGTGCTATATAATGCGGTTGCTACTGTGTCAGCTGTTATATCTTTTATTGGAGTGGCTTCAGGCCATCTTGTAAAACGATCTATCATTGTAAGACAATATGTATATCCTTTTGATGGTGGTAATGGTCCTACGATATCTATATGGATGTGTTCGAATCGTCCCTTGGGTACCTCTATTTTTTCCGGAGTGATTTTATTATGGCGTTGTATTTTGCTTTTCTGGCACTTAATGCATGTTCTACTCCATTCTCTGATGTCTGCGTTCATTTTTGGCCATACGAAACTTTTCGCGATGATTCTCTTGGTGTTTCTACCACTGGGATGCGATAAGTTATGGGTGGCATTGAAAATTCTTTTACGTAGACTGTTCGGTACGTATGGACGTATATCATCTTTCTCTATGTCACAATACAGGTAGGAGTTTGAATCGTTTATTCTAATTTTGTACAGCTTCCACATAGGCATGCTTCCCTTTAAAATCTGTTGAAGTTCTTCATCTGTAGTTTGTTCTCTGATGAGTTCTTCAGTGGAGATTATGGTTGGCATGTCAATTTGCTCGATTCTCGATAGCGTGTCTGCTATTTGGTTATTTTGGCCTGTTATATGTACTATTTTTGTTGTAAATTGGCCGATATAATCTAGGTGTCTTAATTGTCTTGGAGTGGCTTTGTCGGATTTCTGGTGAAAAGCTTGAGTCAATGGTTTATGGTCGGTTTGTATAGTTATGTCTTGGCCTTCTAGAAGATGTTTGAAAAATTTTATACTTTTGTAGATGGCCAAAAGTTCTCGATCATAAGTGCTATATTTGAGTTGAGCTTTTTCGAGTTTTCTAGAGAAAAATCCGAGAGGTTTCCATTCGTCATTTTCCAATTGTTCCAAGACAGCTCCAATCGCCTTGTCTGAAGCATCAGTTGATAATCGTAGTTTTGCGTTTTCCTTAGGATAGTGTAGCAGTGATGTATCTGATATTTGTTTTTTACATAACTCAAATGCTTCTTCTGTGAGTGGAGTCCATTTTATCGGACGTTTGTCTCTTTTTTTTGTTCCAGTTAGTAAGGAGTTTAGCAATATATGAGTTTCTGCTGCTTTTGGTATAAACCTCCTATAGAAATTTAGTATACCTAGAAAACGTCTTAGGTCTGTTATCGTTTTAGGTTTGGGGTAATTCTGAATTGCCTGAACTCGTTCTGTCAACGGTGCAATACCAGCAGAGCTTATTTCAAAACCCAAATACCTGACTTTTTCCTTTGCCAATATGCATTTGTCTATATTTATAGATAAACCGTACTCCTCTAATCTTTTAAATACTGTTTGTAGATGTTGGTAATGTTCTTCTACTGATTTAGAAGCTATTAATATGTCATCTATATAGCAATAACAGTAGTGAAGGTTACGTAATACCGTGTCCATAAATCTCTGGAAAGATTGTGCTGCATTGCATAAACCAAAAGGCATTACCAGATATTCGAATAAACCGAATGGTGTAATTAATGCTGTTTTTTCTCTGTCTTCAGGAGCTATGGGAATTTGATGATAAGCACGAGCGAGATCTAAAACTGAGTATATTTTTGAGCCTTCTAACTGATGTGTAAAGTCGTGTATATGAGGAAGAGGATACCTATCTGGTTGGGTTATACTATTGAGCCTACGGTAGTCACCGCATGGTCTCCATTCTCCAGTTTTCTTCCTTACCATATGTAAAGGACTAGCCCATTGACTTTTTGACGGTTGACAAATACCTTGTTTTAGCATTAATTCGAATTCTTTTTTTGCAGCTTTAAGTTTTTCGGGTGGAAGACGTCTCGCTTTTTCTGTAATTGGAGGGCCCTTAGTTACTATGTAATGTTGAACTCGATGCTTTGTACTATTGGTGAAGTTTGGCTTGGTGATCGCCACGAATTTCCTTAGCAGCTCGTGACATCCACTACTGCTATTGATCGTAGTAATTGTGGGGTGACTGGAATTGCTAATTTCACCTCTGCTAGAAAGTTGCGTTTTGCCATCAATCAATTTTTTATTTTTTATGTCCACCAGTAAATTATAATATCCTAGGAAATCTACTCCCAAAATTGCTCTTGTTGTTTTTGCAACTGTGAACTTCCATATAAATTGTCTACGTAAGCCTAGGTTTATGGAAAGTACTTTTTTACCATACGTATGAATGGTTGAACCGTTTGCAGCATATAGGTTATATTCGCTGTCTAATGTTCTCCTGTCACCAGATGTTTTTGGGATAACAGATATATCAGCGCCTGTGTCTATCAAAAATCTTATTCCGGATATTCTGTCTGGAATTATGAGGCGGCTTTGTCTCTGTGCACCATCTCCAATCGCCTCAATATTAGATGGTGTATCTAGTTTCCCTGTTTTCGCTGATCTGGGCCGGTCCAGTTACAAGGTTTACGACATCTCCATGACTTTTCGCCAAATTTTGCATGGAAATAGCATGGTCTATTCCTATTACGACTCCTAGATCTTGATCTATTCCTGGAATGATAAACTGGTCGATCATATTGTCTGCCATGATATTTACCTCCTACTAAGGTTTCCAGGTGGGCCATTTTTTCTGTGAGCTGTGCCATTTCGTCATGTAGTTTTCTATCTTGTGTTTCGTCTCCCGAGCTTTTGTCAACTATGGTTGCTACCTCATAATGCCCTGTTCTTTCTATTGTTTTATCGGCTAGGGTTGCTAGACGTTCGAGACCAACGTCTTCTACGACTGCTAGTACTTCCTGTATTCTCGTTGGCAATCTCTGTAACCATAGGGTTTGTAGGACTTGGGTACTTACATTGTCTCCTGCTAATAATTTCATTTCTCTTAGCAGAACTGAAGGTTTTTTGTTCTGTAGCTCCAAGCCTGTAAGGAGTTGTCGAAATTTTGATTCTTCCGACGCTGTTAAGCGTGTGATCAATGCCTCCTTTATTTCAGTATATGAATCGTTAGACGTGGTGGCAATTATGTCCGCCACAATTTTCAAGGTCGCAACATCCAAATGTCGGACAACTGCTGCGCTTTTTACGGCATCAGAGCGTACATTATAAGCTGCGAATTCACGCTCTAGCATCATGAACCATAGCGTTGGTTCGTCTCTCATGAAAGGAGCTAATTTAACGCTACGAAATTCGCTTGCCTGTATCTCGGGTCCTTTGTTCTCTGTTCGACTATCTGCGCCATTTTTTGCTGTACCGGTCTTTGTTCCCTGAATTTCCATTTTTTTCCTTTTTTTTTATATTCCCGGGTTTCGGCACCAATTATTTATGTGGGGAACAAGGTTAACGGAAAAGGTTGATCTGGAGATTTACGCGATAGTCGTCAATTAAAGTAACAAAAATATATAAATTTATTAACAAGATACAACTAAACTCTTGGACGCCATATATAGGACTAACTTACATTTCGACCGTTACGTTCAACTTGGGTTTAGTTAGTCTAGTACCCGCATAGGGAGGAAGGGCGCCAGTGTGCCGCGTCGATACACTAGACACGTATCGCCACACGCGCGCTGCTACAGCTGCGCGCTGTTGGCCGAGAAGGTGTCGACACTGCGCTGGTGCGAGACGCCACAGATCATTCGTAAGCGCGGACGTATAAAGAGAAACAATATAATAGAATATTGTTAATTATATTATTTTATATCATTTATATAAAGTGTAATAAATGTAGAATTGTAACGCTGTTACAATTATTATAATATAAAACCTACCGAACCTACTGCATATTTTCTCAATACAAGAGAAAATTTAACAGTTTTAATGACAAATGTTTCTTTGGTTAAGTTACTATTTGATGAGGAAAATATCGAGTGCAGCAGATGAGAAAAAAAAACAAAATGAAATGAAAAAATATAAAAGCTTTAAAATAGTTTAAAAATTATAAAATCTACTGATAGTTATAGGTTAAATGTTGTAAGCATTTTGTTAAACATTATGTCGCGTTTTTTCTTCTTCTCTCTTCTTCATTTTGAGAGTAATTAATCACTAAAAATTTGTTTGTTTCTGGATGAGTCTGTGTGTCAGTGAAAAATCCATTTCGCGCGCGCGCTTTAATTAAATGAATAACTTATGTCAAACAAAAATTCGAAAACAGCAGTAAACATGAACAAATAATATAGTTATGTTCGTTTAATCTCCAAAATACACTTATATAGCGTTTAAATTACTTTAAGTATAAATTAATAACATCCTTTTCAAAAATAAATTACACAACATGTGTATTAACGTCATTTGCATAATTCCAATATTATATTATACAATTTCTTCTTCATACTTATAAAGGTATTGTTCGAACTGGCGTACTTACTCTTTTTCTTTATCCTTCTCATTAAATCGCTCCTAAATAATTTTAAACACAATCATGATTAATAAGATATCAAGATTATATATATATGTAAGGGTGAGAGAAAGACGAAGAGTGCGAGTGTATGGTGTGCGTGAAAACAATTGATGAAAGTGAAAGATGTGTAAAAGTATGCAGCGATATGGGTATAAGTGTGAGTGCACGCAGCGATATGAATATGAGTGTGGCTAGCAAGAAAGGAAAGCGAGCGTGCACCCCGAAGTCTTTCGAATATTTCCGAACCGGAAATCGGGAAGAGGTCATTTGTTTAATCGGTCGGGAATAGTCTAGAGATCTCGAGAATGATTGACGGAAGTGATTGGGACCATTGGTGGGGTGAATGAGTATATAAGCGCGGCGAAGAAGGCGATCTTCGCCTTCTTGATTCGGTGCGACTATTTGTAAGTGAAAGAGTGTAATACGAGTGTACTTAAGATTCCTAACTATTGTTACTTACTTTTCTTTTCTTTTCTATCTCTTTATTATTATATTAAACCTTAATAATTAAATATTTGTTCTATTATAATAAATATTTCTATTTAAATTTAATAAATCTTACATATATATATGTTTTGCAGACGTGCAAAAAAATTTTTTTTCAAAGTTTTTTGTTTAAGAAAATTAATTTATTTTGTTATTTTAAAAAAATGTTTGCATGTTTTTGTTTCAGATGACTACGGAAGGCTGTGTGCTTCCCCGAGATAACCTTTTTCTTTATTGAGGACTCCACTTTGATTTAGAAAATCATAAACAAATTTATGTAAAATAAAGTCTAAAAAAATTTTCTTCACACTTTAAGACAGTAATAAAAACATTTCATATCAATCGCTTGTTATTTTCATGTATAAAAAAATTCATGAAAAAACGTCGAAATTTTAGGCGTCACACCGGGCTTATACCTTAACACGTTCACGTTGGCTCGTATCTTCGGTGGCTCGCGCTAGACTGTCCAATCGAGCGGCGCGTACCACCGGTTGCCAGCACTAAATTATTTTCATCGGGCGTCGCGTACCACCGGTGGTCCACCTTGGTCCAGGTTTGAATAAGCAAAAATCGCTCGTTGCCAGATGAAGCGCACCATAGATTCGAGCGTCGCCTCACAGCGCAGATACTGAAAATCGGCGCCAGCGTGAACGTGTTAAGCCATCTATCTTCGTCCAAGTTGAATGATGAGAAAATAAAGAATTTTACATTTGAGGGACATAGCCGTCTGCTATATTTATCGAGTATTTCAGTAACTTTGAGATACTTTAATGAAGAAATCGACGAATTCTTCGTTATCTATCTCCGTTCGACGGAGATATATATCAACGTTTTCTGTAGATCGAATATACCATCGAGTTGACCTATTATTAAAACTTCTTTAAGTAATTTGTCAAAGTTTTTTTCTTCTTTTTCTTTGTTTAAGTCCACTTCATGTCAAACAATGACCGTTTCTTCATTTTTGCGATATTTAATGACCAAGATTTCGTGATCTTTTATTGACATATTTGAAGCAACGATTAATTTTTTTACTCCTTGTTTGATCATCCACTCAATCAGTAGTTTGCCAAAGGTATTAAAACCGTCAATAATAAGGTAGCATTTATCGCTACGTAGGCAAAATTGAGGAATGAAATTGGAGAATTTTTTTCTTCTCTCAAGTTGACTAAAACTTGTGTAAAAAAATATTCGTATTATTATTGCTAAAACATCGATTAGATTAGAAAAACAATTAGATAAAAAATAAACTTTATAAATAATTAATTACTCTTTCATAACGTTCACAAGCCTCCGTATTTTTCTCTTCTGTTGCTTCCTGAAGCTTAATTCTTCGTGATATAATTGGTTCTAATGTACCTGCTTGTAGAGCTTTTCTCATCAGTTCTGCTAATACTATTTTCTTTTGTTGTGGTAACTTAAGAAGGTCTTTTACACAGTAGCTGTATATATTTATGAATCGTATAAAATTAGATAGTGGTAACGGATTGTAACTAGACCATTTAGAATCGTAAATCATTATCAAATGTTTAAAAGTTTTAACAATGTCCAACCAATTTTCCATATCGTCTAAGATGGAATAGTTTGCAACTACAAAATCTAAACCTTTTCCTTTCGTAATATTCATAATATTAGTTTTATATTCTTTTACATTGATAAAATTAGACTGTTGTAAACGTGGTCGTATCGACTCGATCACTCGTTTTTCTGCTTCCATTTCGTAAGTTGTGTAAACATCAAAATTAAATAATATAAAGATAAATATATGAGAACCTGTTCTACGTCACTAGCACCGTAATTTACTAATAAACTTTTTATTTTATTAAACTTTTAAGTATCCGAATGCAAAACTCAAAATGCTGTTAAATAAACGTGGGAAATTCTTGCAGCATTTTCGAAGCTCAAAGTGTCTGGAATAATCCAAATGAAATCTGGATCGGATAAAATTTCATTACTTATAGTGAAATTTTCAACTAGTCCCATTACTCTACGACCTTTTTCATCTTGTTAGAGACTAAAATAATAATATAAAAGATTTAGTATGTAAGCTTAGTTGTATGTGCGTGTGCGATGGATTAGATGGCGTGAGAGTCGCGTGTACGTTCAACGTTCTCTTGGGAGCTGCGCTCCGCAGAAGAGATTGAAGATTCAAAAAAGAAAAGTAATACTTTCGTTGGATGCCAGGCATCGTTTGAATCTTAGAAAAGGCAGTGTGCTGCGAGAGTGAATTTAGTAATAGAGTCCGTGTATTTAGTCTTAATTAATTGTAATTATACATTTATAATAATAAGTAATATACTTTTCAGTTACTTTTCAAATATTGAGTGTTCGTTCTATCTTGTTTGTGAGTGTCTATCATAACAATCCAGAAGTAGGATAATAACAACAAAAAACTTTAGTGCAAAGGTTAAATAAAATAAATTTTAGTTCTTCTCAGAACTAGTCTCTCATATATAATTCTCATTGACTGTGACTTTACTTGTTGTGCTACTGCTGCGTTTTGAAATTGAAATTTTGGAAAAAGCTACGTGCGTGAGAAGGGAGTTTGATGTCTCAAGCTGCTGACGAATTTGATTCATTTGTTCAAGAACCTAATTTGTCTGACCTTTTATCTGCAAAAATGTCTGCCGAAGAACAGCTAAGACAAGCTGTAGCTGAAATCAAGCGTCTAAAAGTGAGAAGACAAGAAGAGCGCAACATGTATGAGAAGAAATTAGAAGAAATGCAAAGGGTTACGGCTGAAATTCAACGAAATAGACAGTCAGTTATGAGTTCTCAGAAAATGAATAGTGATACATCGGAACATTTATCGACAGCGCTTTCATCGTTAGGAGATGTTATATGTCAACAATCCGAAACCTTTGTAAATCTTCAAGAAGTTCTACGTAGCCTTGGACAGAGTGATCAAGGACAAATTATATTGGCATCAAACGCACAACAATTCATTCGTGAATTTCATGGAAATCAAGGTCCAGAAAAGGCGCAAGCCTGGATCAACGAACTAATGAATACAAAAACACTGTATAATTGGACGGACGCTGTTGTTTTGAGTGTAGCAAAAGCGCGACTCAAGGGCGGCGCATGGAAATGGCTCATGACCAAGTCAACAACATTGACTACTTTTGTTGCTTTCAAGGACGCATTTACATCGGCGTTCACATATAAGCGTTCGCGTAGTGAAAAACTAAGAGTCATGACGTCCCGTGTACAAGCTCGCGATGAATTAATTCAAGATTATTTTCTTGATAAAGTCTGGCTGAGCGAAGGTCTGAATTTTGAAATAGATGACGTACGTGATGAAGTGGCCGCAGGATTATGGTCAAGGGAGTTAGCGCAACACATGCTTGGGCAGAAATATGAAAATACCGATTCTATGTTACAAGATTTAGTTCGAATTGAAAAAGTGCATGGTGGTCGAATTCAACGAATTACGGAACAACGCGATCGGCGGAGTTAACATCCTTTGGGAATTTCTTTCCCTAAGGTTACTAGGCGCGTTAAGGTGAGTTCTCACTAACGCGAGGAACGGGCCGCGGAGAAAGGAATGGGCCAATGAACTCCGTGTGGAGGAAAGAAATTTTCGTTTATATCTTTGATCCCATAGGACGATATTTTATTTGTCGGCGTGGCGTGCCACGTGGTCACGTACAGAAGATAATGCTTGTACACAGGAGAGACACAAGAGCGCGATGAGAAGAAATGCGACCGGACGGTGCGACAGACGAAGTAGAAGTGAAGTGGTTCTTCCTGCGTGTGTACCGCCACGGCGATCCAGGCATCCGGAAGTGGGGAGAGCAACGGTCGCAGTGGTCACTCTTCGTCTCTGGCCAGCCAAAAGGGCGTGGTCAGGCCACTCGGATGCCCCTGCGGAATCGCGATACGAGGTGCTTGCGTAAGTTAGTGCTGTCGGCCGAGAGATGTCAGCACGTTTCCTGCGCGCGCTGCTACAGCTGCGCGCTGTTGGCCGAGAGGTGTCGACACGGCGCTAGTGCGAGACGCCACAATCCTAACCAAAGGGATATTAATAAAAATAAGAATTTGAAAGCAGAAAGCGCGGGAAGCGCTCCGACTACAAGAACTACAAGAGCTACGACGGAAGATGGCGCCAAAAGCCAGGTTCGGGCTAGCAGAACTGCAACTGCAACTATGAGTGCGTCTACACTTGAAGGTCGAGAAAAATCGGTAAAGTGTTATAATTGCGGAGATATCGGGCATATTTCTCGTGCGTGTACTAAACCGAAACGCGAAATCACTTGTTTTCTTTGTAAACGTCCCGGACATATTGCAACTCGTTTTCTCTTAATAAGTCAAATGTGGTTAATGTACTAAGTGAAGCAAATAATTCTGACGTAGGAAGTAAATTCATTCGCGAAATAAAAGTAGATTCTAAGAGTTTTACAGCGCTTATAGATATGGGAGCTACAGTATGTACGATTCGAGCGACTGCTGTTTTATGTGCTGGTTTTAAAGTAAACAATGTTCGTTCTAGTTTAGAAGGTTTTGGAGGTCAGAGAGTAGAATCACCTTGTGTTGTTATTGTACCAATTCAGTTAGATAATTTGAAACCGCGCAATACTACATTGAGAATTGTACCTGACACAGCTCAGAAAGAAGATATAATTATAGGACAACCATTTACCGAAGCGTCCGATATAACCCATATGTACGATCCAAAAGGATCATACGGTGATTAGCGGTATTCGAAATTGCGCGCGTCCGCTTCCATCGATTGGGATTCTAGATCGATACTCATTGCGAGCATCGATCAACTAGTAGTGACTATCGAAGCGTTTCTCTAGCTACCCCCACCTCTCACATCCCCACTTCTCATAGCCCTAGTACGTACGTCCTGCTGGGCCAGTACAAAGGGGCATTCTTTCTATTCTTCACCGGACGCCTACGACTACACATCTTGAGAGATTATAGAGGCTTTAAGAATTCACAAAAGACAACGAAGAGAATATCCTAATCTTCGAGACTCGTGAAAGTGAGCCCATTCAACATCACAATCCTTAAGGTTGTGATCGCTATATTTGCGGAGTGCGAGAGGTGAGATCTTTCCAATATATATATATTTCACATCGACGGTATTTTCCCTCGTGGTAACACCACGTGGTGCATTCTTATTGTATAATCAAGTATCATCCAGGGTTTTTATGCCGCAAGGCTTTTCCCTGACGAGCCAATAAAAAAGGCATTGTTTCTTTGGTTGGCTCAATCACGTGTTTTATTTTACACTTTAACCTAACCCTTTATTCTCCACTTCATAGCATAAACAAATTGCCAGAGGACTCTTAGTTGAGGAATTTCGGCCATAACACCATACTCGTTACGGAAATGAACTTAAATTCTCTGTTGTTAATGTAAATGAAATACAGGAAGCGGCAACGTTTAAGATGCGTTCCTTAGATAATGTAAATGTAGATCCAGGAACGATTAGGTTTGTAAGAGTTCAAGCTGATACACATGAATTAGAAGTACTGATTGTAAATGATTCAAGTAAGATGAAAAATATTAAGATAAATGAGAAAATTGGCGAATCAGTATTATCGATAACCTCGGCACCTGAACTAAAACCTAGATATGAACCAATTAAATCGGAAGAAATTATAACAGATCCTAGCATGACGACTGAACAAAAACAAAAATTATTAGATTTATTGAATACTTATAGAATTTGTATAGCTAAGGGATTGGATGAAATTGGAAAAACTGATTTAGTAACTATGGATATTGAGGTCGTTGATGATAAGCCTATTTGTTCAAGACCTTATAGATTAAATGCTAAGGATAGACACGATTTAGAAAATTTGATTGACGAGTATAAGCGAGTAGGAATTGTTACGGAGACAAATTCTAAACAGGCGAGCCCTGCATTCGTCGTACGAAAGAAAGACGGTTTAGCTAGAATGGTAATAGACTATAGGAAAGTTAATCAAATTACAAAACGCGTACATTTTCCAATCCCAAACCTTGATGAGTTATTACAAGAAATTTCTGAAGCTCGATATTTATAGCCTTAGATCTTTATCTTGGTTATTTGCAGATGCCCCTTACGGAGAAAGCGAAAGAGTTAACTGCGTTTATTACAGAGACCACTACCGGGCAGTTTGAAAGAGCAATGTTAGGGTTGACGTGTGCTCCTATGTATTATTCTAATTTAATGGAAATAGCCTTGAGACCGGCAAAGAGAAAAAGGATTGCTTTTAACTTCTTTGACGATGCCTTTATTCATGCAACTACTTGGGATCAATTAATGAAAAATCTTGAATTTGTATTAGAATGTTTAAAGAGAGCGGGTTTGACGTTGAATTTGAAGAAATGTAAATTTGGTTTATTGTGTATGGAATACTTAGGTTTTATTTTCGGGAGAGGTGAACTAAAACCAGGTGATCGGAAAATCGTAGCGATCGAACAATTTCCCACACCGCGCGACAAACATGAAATAAGACGATTTGTAGGTTTAGCTAGTTTCTTTCGACGTTTCATACCGAAATTTGCAGAAGTCGCGAAACCTCTAACAGTCTTATTAAAGAATGATGCTGACTTTGAATGGACTGCTGATCAGGAGACAGCATTTTTAAAAATTAAATCTTTACTTGTATCTCGACCGATTTTGAAACTATATAATGCTAATGCGCATAAGACGGAACTCCATACAGATGCTTCTTCTATTGGAATTGCAGGAATGTTATTACAAGCTGATTTTGACGGAGAACTCTTAAAGCTAGTTTACGCGGTAAGCAGGTGTACAACTGAAGTTGAATCGAAGTATCATTCGAGTCGATTGGAGCTTATGGCGATAGCTTGGTCTTTGTCGCGTTTACGAACTTTTCTTATCGGGTTAAAATTTACGGTAGTAACTGATTGTCAGAGTCTTGTTTATCTAAATGCTTGGAAGACTAAAAATGCACAAATTTTACGATGGATGGGAGAGATATCCGAATTTGATTTAGAGATAAAACATAAGTGAGGCGAGTTGATGCAGCACGTTGATGCGTTATCAAGGGCGCCCGTTGTAGAAGTTGAATCCGAACATCGCATAAATGTTATTAAAGAAATAAAAACGAAAGAAGATGAAATTCTCGTATTTCAACGATCCGATCAATCTATTTTAGCACTAATAAATATATTAAGAAAACCTGAAAAAGAAAGAACTCGATTAGAAAATAATGTTGTAAAAGATTTAGTTTTACGAGACGGTTTATTATTTAAGAAAGTAGTAAGAGATGATAAGGCAGTTGAATTGTTCGTAATACCGAAAGCTATGCGAAAATATTTAGTTATCAAATATCACGATTTAAACAGTCATTTCGGGATTACAAAAACGGTAAAACGTATTGAACAATATTATTATTTTCCTCGGTTAAGACGATACGTAAGAATGCATATTAAAAATTGTCTGGAATGTATCTTATCGAAGCGTAAAGTTGGACCAGGAGAAGGTGAATTACACCCGATTCCACCAGGAAAGAGACCGTTTGAAATTATTCATGTCGACCACGTTGGACCCTTTCCGACTACTCCAAGAGGAAATAAATTTATTTTAGGAATAATTGATAATTTGACAAAATTCGTTGTTTTCGAGCCAGTGAAAAATGTAACAGGCCTTATAACAGTAAGAAAAATGGAAGAATTGGTTGATAGACTCGGAGCACCTGTGCGAATTGTATCCGACAGGGGAACATCTTTTACCTCCCATTTGTTTCAAGAGTTTTGCTTGACACACGGCATTAAACATACTCTTAACTCAAGTAGGCATCCACAAGCCAATGGATTAATAGAGAGAATGAACCAAACCTTAGTACCGTCTTTAAGGATCGCTGAACACCTTGATTGGGATAAAAATATTAAAAAGGTCGAACGCGATATTAATGGAACAGTTAGTGCAGCAACTGGGAAGGAACCGTTCAAAGCGTTATTTGGTTATTTACCATGTTTTAATGAAAGAAATCTTAGAGTATTAACAGAGAATTGCGAAGATTATATTCAACTTAACGAGATTCAGTCTAAAATTCGCAAAAATATTGAGTTAGAACAACAAAAGTATAAAAGTTACCATGATAAAAATCGATTGAAGAATATTAATTATAAGGTAGGCGATATTGTTTACATGAAGCGAAATCCTATATCTACTGGAGAATCTACGAAACTCCAAAATGTCTTTAGTGGACCTTTAGTTATTGTAGAAGTTGGACCGAGCGATACATATAGGGTTAAGAAACTGAATGAATCAGGAGATCGTGGGTATATAACAACAGCGAATGTGAGTCAATTGAGAATTTGGCGAGGCTATGAAAGTGACGATTCCGAAAACTCTGAAAACGAGGCGATAGCGAAATACAATCCGATTCAAACTATAATGATAATTTAGAATTAAGAAATGAAAATAAAAGTATAATTCCTGATGTAGACAATTTATCGATGGAAGTAGAGAATCCTGTTACTACTAACGAAATTGAAAAGAATGTGAATGAGCGGCCTGTACGAAATCGACGTAAACCCGAGTATTTGAAAGAATACCCAGTTTAAGAATATTTTTCTTTTTTTTCAGCGATTATTGTACGAAGCGTAACATTGTAAATTTCTTTTCTTTCCTAATACAAAAGAAAAGATGTAAGATGTTTGGAGACCAAACAAACATAGAATGGCCGAATGTTAGAGACTAAAATAATAATATAAAAGATTTAGTATGTAAGCTTAGTTGTATGTGCGTGTGCGATGGATTAGATGGCGTGAGAGTCGCGTGTACGTTCAACGTTCTCTTGGGAGCTGCGCTCCGCAGAAGAGATTGAAGATTCAAAAAAGAAAAGTAATACTTTCGTTGGATGCCAGGCATCGTTTGAATTTTAGAAAAGGCAGTGTGCTGCGAGAGTGAATTTAATAATAGAGTCCGTGTATTTAGTCTTAATTAATTGTAATTATACATTTATAATAATAAGTAATAAACTTTTCAGTTACTTTTCAAATATTGAGTGTTCGTTCTATTTTGCTTGTGAGTGTCTATCATAACAATCTCTTCCTGAATATTCTGTAAGAAATATTTGTGATTCTAAGCTGACGTCACTATTTAAATAGTACTCGTAAACATTCAAGTCGAATGCTGCAAACTCTACTTTTTCGACACTTTCATTTTTTCTTCTAGACAATGGTAGGTCTTCCGTCCATTCTAAAGAAATTGGTTTATTAATTTTTGCTTTCTTACGAAAAGAAGAAGTGAGCTTCACTGGCAATGGCATCCATCTGTCTGTGCCCCATTCCCCATTTGGCGCTAAGACGTTTTCACGAAGATTAAGTTTTACTTGTGATTCATAGAATTAATTTTGAAGTGAGAATTTTGGTGCTTTTGCATCTTGTAAATTAAAAATTTGAAGTTTTATACCCCGGTTCTCGTTTTATATCTCGAAGTATCTCAAATATATCATTATCGATAATAGTGTTAACCACAAATATCACAATGTCATATTTCGAGTCTCGTAAAAAGACTTGTAACCGATCTAAACAGTTTTCTTCTGTCTTTGTATTAACGACAACCGTTTTTCATAAATTTCTTTCTTTATGTAAAAGTAGAGCTGTACGACAAAAGCAATTTTTATTCGTAGGACGACGTTTAATCCTACACTTGTCAATGCAGAAATCATGTTATATTCCTATTCTGTTTCAATGATTGTGAATAAAAATGTTTCTTTATCGAAATTACTGATAAATTTTCTTACGTCGATATAATGCGCGTTATTTATAATCGTCAAAATAAAATTCTCATTTAATGACTGGTAAAGCAACTCTCTAGCAATTAATTTTACATTAAAGTTTTTCTTCGTCCTTTGTATGGTACTCTCGAGATACTCAGAAATATTCTCATTTTCCTTTTTCGACTCATTCGTTATCAATATCGGTTTGCTACTATTAATTCTAATAT
Organism: Polistes dominula; assembly: GCF_049000335.1. NCBI lineage: Eukaryota > Metazoa > Arthropoda > Insecta > Hymenoptera > Vespidae > Polistes > Polistes dominula. Next base: position 4,923 of record NW_028300922.1, on the reverse strand, counting down.
TTGTTGAAATAAATCCAAGTACAGCGTCTAATCGGTCGTCAATATCCATCTTTGATGTATTGATAATTTGAAAAAATCGAAGTTCATCCGTCAAAATTTTCCAATTACGGTTTTTAAATGTGCCCATAATTATGAAACTGGTTTAAGTCATATATCTCTTGTTTCGAGATATTTAAAGATTTATACTTGAACACTATACGAATTCTATACATTATTAAAATAACAAACATTATCTAATGATTCATTTTCGATAATATCACAAAAATAACATTGAATTTATTGACTTTATCATAATGTAGTGCGTAATAACTGATAAACTCATTTTTTATTAATTTTGACCTAGACTACTTTCATAATTATGGGCACAAATATTATTTCTTTAAATTGGATCCCAATTATTGTAATTCCTGGGCATGCTATTACGTTTACACATTTTTTAAACTTCATCGCAATGCTACGAAAAAAAAAATCAATATAGTTTAAATAGTTTCTTGATTTATTCTCTTAGTAACATAACGTTATTTTTTGCGGCAGAATTTATAGACACTATATTTAAATAGATGATTATAGACACATGTATTTTTATATTATAACAAGTTTTATTTACGAGCATATTTGGCGTAGAAACTGTATTGTGTTCGTTTAAAAAAACAAATAAGTCTATCCTTCTTGCATTCCAATGATTTTTGTTTTAATCAATTGTTTAGTATTTCATATTTTTAAGTGTTAGTACTAAAAAGTTAAAGAATAGCGATAAAATTAGTACCATTAATAAAACAGTTATAAATAATAGATTATCGAGGTATAATTGAAAAAATTATATAATATTATTTTAATTTTTATTCTTTAATTATAAAGAAATAAAATTCCAAATTTTTTCTTTTTAGATCCAAAATTCTCTTATGATGTTACTTAATATATATTTTAATTTTTATTTATGCGATACAGAATTTAAGGAATTAAAAAAATTAAAAGATTAAAGAGTAGTGCTCTTTTAATTTAACATGCAAGATTATAAGAGACAAAAAAGATTTTGATTTTTAATACTTTTGTCAACTTTAGTCATAAGTATGTTTATACAATAATATGTATATATAGCTATTTTCAGTTTCAGAGTGCATTTCCTTTGGTAACTTTGTTTTGGCAATTTAAGAATATTAGTTGAAAATATTTTATAAAGCGGAAACGATTAATTACAGATTAACACAATTTGTTAAATATTATTGGGATTTTTACAAGGTTTCTTCGAACCGTGTCGCACATGCTCGATCGATTACGCACAAACCTTTGCGTCTTGGTGTCTTGTACGGCGAGAGAGATGTAACAACTTTTGTTTGAAATGGATTTCTTTATCTCCAATTCAAAGGAGCAACCGATGAGCTCGTGAATAGGTTCATGAGATATTTAGATTTTTGCAGATAAATTGTATATTTCTATGGATTGATGATATGAAGTATAAGATTATTACGGTTATTTGTTTTGGATGCTGCGAGTAGACATACGACCGCAAAGGAACAATAACCACTGTACGATCCAAAATGATTGTACGGTAACTAGATGTATCAAAATGCGTGCGTCCGATTCTATCGATTAATATAAGATTCTAGATCGATACTCGTTACGAAGCACTAACCTTACCTCTCGCATCCCTACCTCTTGCACCCCCACCATACATGCACCCTGCTGGGCCAGTTCAAAGGACCATTCATTCTATTCCACCACCGGACGCCTACAACGATACATCTTCAGCATCTAAGGATCACAGAAGCCACAAGGAACAAAGGACTTCAGGATTCACAAGGAACAACAAAGGGAATATCCCAACCTTTTCGATTGTGAACGTAAGACTATTCAGTCCCACAACCTTTAAGGCTGTGATCGCTATATGTGAAGAGTGCGAGAGGTGAGATCATTCCATTATATAATTTTTCTCGCGAAATATAGTTTCCCGCGTGGCAATGCCACGTGGTAGAATTTCATCAATGTATTATACAAATATCAACCAGAGTTTGGCAAGGCTTTTCCCTGACGAGCCAATAAAGCTTCGCATCTTTTATTGGCTCAACCACGTGTTTTATTTTACACCTGAACATAACCCTTTATTTCCCACATCATAGCATATACGAAATTGCCAGAGAACTCTTAATTGAGGAATTTAGGCCCTATACAACTACGAATAAGTTAATATTAAGTTTCAAATGCTTATCATTGCTTTTCTTCATTTTTTCTGTTAATTGTGCCTTGTCAATGACGAGTTTTTCTATCTTTCTCGGTATCAACATATTTTTTATTCCTACTGCTGATGATATGTACTTGAATTAATCTTTCTAGTAATAATCTCCAATCACTGGTACATTTAAACGTTCCATTGCAATACGATGTAGAAGGTCTGCTAATAATATTGTAAGATTCCTCATATTGGTAACCACGTAAAAGTAGATTCGAGTAAATTTCTTTTTCGGTTGAAATTTCCATCTCTTTTCCTCGTAAAGTGACTTCAGGAATATCTTTCTTTTCTGTTTTCGTTAAGCTTATAATTCCAGAAGCAATCATTTTATCTTTGGTTTTTATTTCAAATTTTCCAGAGCCTAGAAATGTATATTATGTTAGATAATTTTTTCGAAATATTATATGCGATAAGATAGCTATTATTACCTTTAAGTATCGTAATAATAAATATCATTTTTGTTGTTTTTTTAGGTACTTTCAGTAATTTATTGTTAATAAAAATATTCTGGAGCGTTAAAAATTTCTCATCCTTATTTAGTAATAAGTTTGAGTACATATTCGCAAGAAACTTTAAATAGACGGCTGAAGATATGGTCATATCATCGTTAATTTGAAAAACTTGTATGTGTCTGATTTCAAATCCAGAGAAATGGCCTATCAAGCCAGGAAAGTTATATCCAAAAGGTCTCCTTATCCTGTTTCTAGGGTAACCCTATCTATTTCTTCTCTCGTCCTAAGGGAACATAATTCCGACTGGTTAGTACATAAATAACTATTTCTAAGTGAATGCTACAAATTTTAATAATTTTTCTTTCGTTTTTCATAGGCGCGTTAACTCTTTTATGACGCAAACAAGGTAAGGAATTGGAGAACGTTCGTTTCTCTCGATAGGGTTCCTCTAGAAACAGGATAAGGAACTCTCGAATATAACTGTCTTGGCTCAATAGGCCATTCTCGCTAGTTTAAAATCAGACACACACTAGTTTTTCAGTATCATGATGATATGACCATACCTTCAGCCGTCTATTTAAAGTTTCTTGCAAATATGTACTCAGAACTTATTTCTAAACAAGGATGAGAAATTTTTAACGCTCTAGAATATTTTTATTAACCATAAATTACTAAAAGTACTAAAATTCACCAAAATGATATTTATTATTACGATACTAAAAGGTTAAAAATGGATATCTTATCGCACATAATATTTCGAAAAAATTATCTAATATAATATACATTACTAGGCTCGTGAAACTGAAGTCGATTAGACCCATGGAAAAAGATATTAGGTTTGATAACTATATCCCAGCAAATTCCACTATGCGCTATCCCAGCTTGCTATAAAATCAAAAAAATATGAAAATATTTATATACATTTATTTATATATTTAATTTACCTTGCCCTTTTCTCGTAGAAGAAACATTTATCTGACTCGCATAAAGTCAATGCTCCGTAAACATTCGTTTTCGTTTCCTTTGTGGATCAACAGGATTCATTTCAGCATCAGTGATCACTTCGAACGCAACTTCCATTGCCAGTCTTGATGTTGGATAAATAAATCTCCTGCTTGTCTTGCATTGATTCCAAAACAAATATTATCAAACTTTGTTATTTGTGACATCGTTCCGATGCGCGTTGGAACTTTAGCGTCATGTAAAAATAATTATTTAATCGATGAATCAAAAAAGTTTATTTATATTTAAAATTATTTTCTGCAACTAACTGCATTTATTTATACTTACTATATGTGATATCGTGTAATCTGATGAGACGCCAATCTTTTTCCATTCATTAAATTATCTATTAAATCACTTATATTATCACTTTTAGGAAATCCAACCTGATATTCCAGAAATGACCACTGAACTATCTCCCAATATTCTACTAGATTCCATGTTTGTTAATTTATCTATACGAGCGAAGCTATCAACTACAACTTTGTTTGTAAAATGAAGATTCTATTGTAGTCTGCTTTTTATATAGAGAAACAGATATTTCTAATTAGAATAACTATATACGCAATTCGTTTTTGCAATTGAAATGCGTTTAGTAAGCATTAAGCTACATTGTCATCAAACTACTACAAGAAACATATCACTCCAAATGCTTATGATGACCTGTGACTTTAACTTCCTTTCTTTTTTCGCATGTAATTCTTTCAAATTGACGTAAATAACAATACACTGTTAAATAAGACAGATTATTTAGAAATACCTATCGAACATTTCTAATGAAATATTAAAGTTATAAAATATACCGATAGATTAGGATTTTAAAATATTCAGGATCACATAATAGTAGAAGTAATATATAAATAAAAAATTATACAAATTGTTCTTTGTAATCCTTTATCAGCTTGTATCACTTTATAGTTTAATCGACAACTGTAAATATTGTTATCATAAGAATTTTTAACAAGAAGAATTCAATAAAAAGTAGGCATTACCGATTAAACATTATTAATAATCGTTTTTGTCGTCTAAGACATTTTTAAATGGTAAATGCAATTACAAGTTTATAGGAAACTTAGAGAATAAACACAATAAAATTATTTTCAGATAATAATCTTGAAGTAAATATGGAAATATTTATAAGAAATATTCTTGAATAAACAGTTCGAATAAATTAATTAGAAATACTTATTTACGCCTTTTTTGCCTATTTAAATGCGTTTAATATGCATTAGGCTACACTAT